>NW_028274820.1:83696577-83999607 GCF_037043125.1 Eumetopias jubatus
TTCCATACAAATTTTAGGATTATTTGTGCCATTTCTTTGAAAAACGTGGATGGTATTTTGATGGGGATTGCACTGAATGTGTAGATTGCTCTAGGTAGCATTGACAACTTCACAATATTTGTTCTTCCAATCCATGAGCATGGAATGTTTTTCCATTTCTTTGTGTCTTCCTCAATTTCTTTCATGAGTATTTTGTAGTTTTCTGAGTACAGATCCTTTGCCTCTTTGGTTAGATTTATTCCTAGGTATCTTATGGTTTTGGGTGCAATTGTAAATGGGATCGACTTCTTAATTTGTCTCTCTTCTGTCTTGTTGTTGGTATATAGGAATGCCACTGATTTCTGTGCATTGATTTTATATCCTGCCATTTTACTGAATTCCTGTATGAGTTCTAGCAGTTTTGGGGTGGAGCCTTTTGGGTTTTCCACATAAAGTATCATATCATCTACAAACAGTGAGAGTTTGACTTCTTCTTTGCCGATTTGGATGCCTTTGATTTCTTTTTGTTGTCTGATTGCTGTGGCTAGGACTTCTGGTACTATGTTGAATAGCAGTGGTGAGAGTGGACATCCCTGCCGCATTCCTGACCTTAGGGGGAAAGCTCTCAGTTTTTTCCCATTGAGAATGATATTTGCTGTGGGTGTTTCAGAGATGGTTTTTATGATATTGAGGTATGTACCCTCTATCCCTATACTCTGAAGAGTTTTGATCAAGAAAGGATGCTGTACTTTGTCAAATGCTTTTTCTGCATCTATTGAGAGGATCATATGGTTCTTGTTCTTTCTTTTATGTATTGTATCACATTGATTGATTTGTGGATGTTAAACCAACCTTGCCGCCCAGGAATAAATCCCCCTTGGTCGTGGTGAATAATCCTTTTAATGTACTGTTGGATCCTACTGGCTAGTATTTTGGTGAGAATTTTTGTATCCATGTTCATCAGGGATAGTGGTCTGTAATTCTCCCTTTTGAGGGGTCTCTGTCTGGTTTTGGGATCATGGTAATGCTGGCCTCATAAAACAAGTTTGGAAGTTTTCCTTCCATTTCTATTTTTTGGAACAGTTTTAGAAGAAGCAGTCTTCCCTGCTCCAATACTTGGGAGCTCTGCCGCACTTAGGCACCCCTGGTCTTCCTGTGACCCCAAGGGTCCTGAGACCACACTGTCCCAGCGAGGGTCCACTCCCGCTTAGCCACTAGAGCAATGTCCCTCAGCGGAGCAGACTTCTACAAGTCCCGATTTTGTGCTCCATGGCTCTATCACTTGCCGGTAGCTGGCTGACGGAGGCTCCCTCCCCCTGAGGTCTATCTTCCTGAATATCACCTTGGATTCACTTCTCTGCACATCCTACCTTCCAGAAAGTGGTCACTTTTCTGTTGGGAGAGTTGCTGGTATTCTTTTCTTTGATCTCCTGTTGAGTTCGTAGGTGTTCAGAATGGTTTGATACCTATCTAGCTGAATTCCTGGGACCAGGTGAAATTTAGGACTCCTACTCCTCCGCCATCTTGCTCCTCCCAACCAGGCAGCCTTTTTTTCATTCTAAGTTCTGGAAGTCAGTGTGTATGTTACATTCAGAACACATCTCAGTTCAGACCAGCCACATTCCAAGAGTTCACTAGCCTCATATGGCCCTGCTACCATACTGGATAATTTAGAGGTAGAGCAGTGTAACCATGTTCTTATAAATGGAGTGTGAACACAAGTTACACTTGCAATTTACTCTTCATTTGCTCAAAATAAAACTACTTGTATTTCAGAGTACAGCAGCTTAAGCCTTAACCTAAAAAATACGAGATTTGAACAAACAACCATATCTTGGCCCTGAGTTTGCCATTCCCCTCATGTGCAAATTTAGTGAGAATGTCTTCTTAAGCTTCATCTAAAACATGGGATCCAAATACAATGAAAAAGTAGGAAGAAATAGGATACAGCTCTGTGACACACAACTGGAAACTCACACATGGGCTATAATGATCCATCAGTCAGCAGCCTTCCAGGAAGGCCGTTCAACTAGTCACTCACCTTAATTGTCTTTGCATCCATGCTATAGTTCAGTGTGTCCCATCATAATGGCTGAGGAATTAGGAGACATTTGTTTGGCCCCATAGCCAGAACAAGATGTTTTATCATTTTCCTTACTTCCTTAGTTAGTGACTAAGGAATATTTTGAAATACTTCAGCCTTCATCAACTCTTAGCAGTCCCATTGTATTGGATCCCTCCTCCCTCACCCATACGTAGCTAAATTAAAGAAGGCTGCAAAGTCAGCTGAATGAGCATTAGGAATAAAGATTCATAGAAACTTCTCTACCACAGAACCCTCTCAAAGAACCTCTTTTTCCTCAGGACAGTAGTTTAAAAACAGCAGAACTTTGGATGGCCCCTGTGTCTGCTACTGCATCACAGTTTACAAAGTGATTACCCAAACATGACCTTCTGTAAAATGTGTGATAGTTCAACGAGGTGTTACTATTTTCTTTATTACTATTATTATGCCTGACTAATAAATAGGAAACCTAAGGTTTAGAGATATTAAACGACTTGTCCAGAATCAACCAGCTAATAAATAAGTAGCAGATTACCAGATTTCTCGATTCAAATCCAGAGTTACTGCTACAAATGGCCTCAGGAGATTGCAAAAAGTCTATGCTCTTAGAAGTGCCCTTAAATATACAGGACCTAGTAAAATAGGAGAACTATGCCAAAAACATACTATGAATTTGTACCTTTAAATGACAGCTTATAAATACTGATTTAAAAATTCAAAACTCTGGAACTGTTACCCTCAAATGAAATGTTCATAGATAAAATAACCCCTTGAGTATTATATATTTGGATGGTTGAACTTATTTTCTTTTTCATTTTGAGAGTCTACATCTCTGGAAGTTTAGTGGAATAGATGTTCTATTTTCCTTTGCAGATGAGAAAACCATCTCAGTAAGTGCAGATTTGCATAGCTGCACAAATTTACATTCAAGCATTTGTCGTGTACCTCCTCTATGCCAAAAGCCTGGGGAACCTGAAGTTTGGGAGACAGTCATGACTAGAACCCAGATCGTTGCCTCTTTTGTCCAGAAGCTGGTACACACACCATTCTGTCTTCCCCAAAATTGCCATAGTGAGTGGATCAGATCCCTGGTCCACTCGGACCTTTGTTCTGTGATGAGGATGGTACACATTGGAAGAGATGATTGTCATAGCTTATCAACTTCATAAAGCTAGGAAGAGGTATCCAAACGTTTTCCACTTATCTTAATAATTTGTAATGAATGCACTTTCCTTGGATTTATTTAGGTCATTCTTAAACCTGTTTGTGTATTCAGTCTCTAAACTCAATCTCTATTCAGTTGAAGCAAAAAGAAACATAATTGTATATACAGCTAAACATTATAAACCTCAGTTGAAATAGCAAGCTGTTCTTTCTTTACTTACATGTAAATAACAGTTTTGCCTACATTTTTCACTTTTTAACCTAGATTTATTTACATGTTATGTAATTAGATATAACCCTAATATTAACTAACAAGCTATTCAATATGAAACCCTTATTATAAGAAGGGATGTGAAAGTGGCTGTGGACTTTGAATTTTCGAAACCAAACAACTATGCTTCCCAAACAACTTAGGAAAAAATATGCACTTTTGGTACTTTCATTTTATAGAAAACCTTCTTCTCTCAGTTCCTATTCTCAAGCATTTTGAAGTGATTCCCTGGCTAACAGTAATAACCAAAAATTAAAAGCTACGGCATATGTTGAATGGCTGTATCGCCCCATAAATCATATTTACTGCCATTTGTTAACATACTGCATTAATTTCAGAAAATTCAACAACAGTTCATAAATTTTGCAGGATCTCAAAAAATGCATGCCATGATTTTATGCTGAAGACGAAAGGAATGTTGTTAATTTTAATGTATACTGGGAAGTCACATGATATTCTCAAATTTAATGGTAAAGTAAATTCAGCTAACTCTGCAGAAACATAAGGAGTCTTACACAATCAGTCTCTTGGCTGGCCAAAGGCAGATTAGGAATCAGGAAACATTTAGGAAATTAAATCCAACACCTGAGATGTGCTTTGAAAACTCCTCTGCACCAAGCACAGCCAGTAAAAGGAGCGGTCTGCAAGGCGATGGAGGAGGCGTATGAAGACACCTGATAATGGACAGCAGCTGCCACAGCAGAAAAACGGACACAACCACTATATGCAAAAAGTCATCTCTGAGCAATCATTCTTTGTACTCCAAATCTTCATTCTCATCCTAAAGGATAAAGCTATCTGTATGTCCAGATGTAGGGAATTTCCCCTAGGACACTGGTTGTCTTAGCTTGCTTGGGCTACTATTACAAAATACCATAGACTGGGTGGCTTAAACAACAGACATTTCTCACAGTTCTGAAGACTGGTAAGTTAGACAGAGGGTGCCAGCATAGTCTAGCTCTGGTGAGGACCCTCTTCCTGAATTGGAGATGGCTGTCTTTTTGTTGAATCCTCACATGACAGTGAGAAGCAGCTCTGGTGTCTAGGTGTCTTATAAGGGTACAGATCCCATTATGGGGGCTCTACCCTCATGAACTCATCTAAACTAATTACCTCCCAAATAACCTCACCTCCTAACACCATCATGCTGGGGTTTATGGCTACAATATACAAATTTGGGTGTGACATAAATATTCAGTCCATAATACTGGTCATCTAACTTTGGTGTGCCTAAGAATCACTTTGGGATATATAGGAAAAATCCAGATCACCAGTCCTACAACACTTGAGATTCTGATTCATTCCATCTAGGAGGTGGCCAGGGAATACTTTCAAAAGCAGGCCAGGGAATGCTGATGCAAGGGTTCACTGGCCACATTGTGAGACATTATGCCTTAGGTTGCCTTTAGGCTGAAGGGACTGTTTACAATTCCCTATGCTGTGCCTGAAGGAGAGGAAATGTTCTGAGATCAGACTGTCTTATGAATGGTAAGAACCAGAACCAGGAATGGCCAACATAGACACATCTACATATATGTTAGCAAAACGGTCCTTGATTTGAGTAGTCTGTATATACTCATTGTCCAATTCCCAACCCCACCTATATTTCCATGACCTAGGAAAACTATTTTTTTAAAGATTTCATTCATTCATTTGAGAGAGAGAGAGAGAGCATGAGCAGGGTGGGGGGAAGTAGCAGCAGAGGGGTGGAGGGAGAAGCAGACTCCCCACTGAATAGGGAGCCCAATGCAGGGCTTGATCCCAGAACCTAGAGATTGCAAACTGAGCCAAAGGCAGACATTTAACCATCAGAACCACCCAGGTGCCCCTGGAGCAAAGGGAAATAAAAAAGAATAAACTTAGATCATATCCTCATATCCAATCTAAATATGAGTTTATAAGATGGATTTCAAGAGGGGCAGTAGATGGGTACTGACTGCCAGTTGGGTAAATATAGCTGTGTGTAGGCTAATGGGATCAGTCTAGCCAAAGAGAGCTCACCCTGAGCAAGAAAGCATCTCCCTTACAGTGTGATGCCAAGAAAAATTCTCTTGAAAGAGAAACAAAAATAAAAATCTTGTGAGGATTATATTTAAGTACATATGATATTTTTTGTTTACTGGTTTACTTTGTCTTCTCTGCTAAACATGAAGGGAAATCTATGGTCCTAAGTGGTTCAAACAAACAAACGAACAAAAGATGACCTTCAGAAAAAAGTCACAAGGAGAACTGCTCATTCAACTGTCCTAAAGATAATGTAGTATGATCAGATAAAAACCTTGAATGGACAAGGCTTTGACAGAATTAATTACTGGAGCTTAATTTTTAAAACAATGAAATCATAACCTTAACAGCTTCAAACTATTTTGCAACACACATATTATGATGATTTTTAAAACGATTATTGTTCACAAGCATAAGAGGGAAGCACCAAAAGAAACAAAATTATTATACTGAGAAAATTAAAATTACTTTTAGTGTGTTGTATATTTCCCTACAAAAGTTCAAGTTGTACTTCAAATATATGAAACTATTGATGTTTCAAGTAAAAGGAAAATGAATGCCTCCATAGCGCTGCTTATTATTAAATTATTTATATATTAGATCTACTCAAGGTATGTTTAGTAAAAGAACAAGCCAGTAAGAAAAATGAACTATAATTCCTACAGATCACTTCTCTTTAGAAGTAAAGACCACCTTTTGACATCCATTTGTGAAAAAAACTCCAAACAAATTAGGCATAGAAGAAACATCTCAACATAATAAAAGTCATTTTTGACAAGTCCAAAGGTAACATCATACTTAATGGTGAAATGTTGAAAGCTTTTCCTCTAAGATCAGGAACAAGACGAAGGTACCCATTCTTACCACTTCTATTTAATATAGTACTGGGAGTCCTAGCTAGAGCAATCGGGCAGGAAAAAAAGAAAATAACAATTGGAAAGGATGAAGTGAAGTTGTACTTATTTGTAGATGACATAATTTTATATGTAGAAAATCCAATGGACTGAACCAAAAAACTGTTAGATCTAATCAAGGAATTCAGCAAAGTTGCAGGATACAAAATTAACATACAAAATTTAGCATTTCTATAAACAACAAAATTTCTGGGAAAAAAAAGAAACTAATCCCATTTACAAGGACATCAAAAATAATAAGATACATAGAAACATGCAGAAATAAATTTAACTGAGGAGGTAAAAGATATCTATACTAAAAACTACAATAAATTAATGAAAGAAATTGAAGAAGATACATATAAATAGAAAGGTATCTCATGTTCATGGACTAGTAGAATTAATATTGTTAAAATGTCAATACTACCAAAAGCCAAATATAAGTTCAATGCACTCCCTATCAAGATTCCAATGGCATTTTTTATAGAAGTAGGAAAAAACACTCATAAAATTATATGGAACCACAAAAAACCCTGAATAGCCAAAGAAATCCTGAGAAAGAAGCAAGAGGCATCACACTTCCTGATTTCAAAAGATGCTATTTTGCTGTTGTAGTCATCAAAACAGTATTATATGGGCATAAAACAGACAAATAGACCAATGGAACAGAATCAAGAGCCCAGAAATAAATCCAAGTATATGCTGCCAACTAATATTTCACAAGAGAGCCAAGAATAATCAATGGAGAAAAGACAGTCTCTTCAATAAGTCGTGCCGGGGTAATTGGATATTCACATGTAAAAGAATAAAACTGGACCTATATCTTATACCCCTCACAAAAATTCAATCAAAATTAAGTCTTACAGTTGAAGACTTAAATATAAGAAGCTGAAACTATGAAACTCCTAAAAAAAAAAAAAATAGGAATAAAGCTCCTTGACCTGAGTACTGGTAATGATTTTTTAGGTATGACACCTAAACCTAAAGCAATAAAATCAAAAATACAAGTGGGACTACATTAAACTAAAAAGCTTCTGCACAGCAAAAAACAAAACAAAAAACAATAAAAAAGTGGAAAAAAAAACCCTACGGAATGAAAACAAATATTTACAAACCATTTATCTGATAAGGGGTTAAGATCCAAAATATACAAAGAACTCATCTATTCAATAGCAAAATACCAAATAACCCAATTTAAAAAATGGACAAAGAACATGATTAGACATTTCTCCAAAGAAGATATATGAAAGGCCAACAGGTACACGAAAAGATGCTCAATATCACTAATCAATAGGGAAATGCAAATTAAAGCCACAATGACCTATCACCTCACACCTGTTACAATCTTCAAAAAGACAAGAGATAACAAATGCTCAGGGGATCCTTGGGCAATGATGGTAGGGTTATAAATTGGTACAGACACTGTGGAAAATATAGTGTCCAGGATCCTCAAAAAATTAAAAATAGAACCAACATATAATCCAGCAATTCCACTCCTGATAAGATATCCAAGGAAACAAAAACACTAATTTGAATAGATATCTGCACCCCATGTTCACAGAAACATTACTTACAAGAGCTAAAACATGGAAACAACATAAGTGTCCATCAATGGATGAATGGATAATGAAGGTGTGGTATATGAATACAATGGAATATTACTCAGCCATAAAAAAATAAGGAAATTCTACCATTTGCAAAAACATGGATAGACCTTGAAGGAATCACACGAAGTAAAATAAGTCAGACAGAGAATATGTATGACTGTATGATCTAATCTCATTTATATGTGGAATTGTAAAAAAAAAAAAAAAATCAAACATGAAAAAAGAGATCAGACTTGTGGTTACCAGAGGCAAAGGGTGGGGGTAGGTGGAAATGGAGGAAGGTTATCAAAAGATACAAACTTCCAGTTTGTAGATAAATAAGTACTAGGAATGTAATATACAGAACGAGGACTATAGCTAACACTGTTATATTAAACATATACAGGGAGTTAAGAGACTGAATCCTATGTGTTATCGCAAGGAGAAATTTTGTTTTCCTTTTTTCTTCTTTCTTTTCCTTTTTTGTATCTCTATGAGAAGATGGATGTTAGCTAAACCTCTTGTGGTTATCATTTCATAGTAAATGTAAATCAAACCATCATGCTGTATGCTTTAAACTTACACAATGATATGTGTCAATGATTATTCAATAAAACTGGAAAAAATAAAACCTCCTAGATACCAATTTAAATGGCTCCTCTTGCTGATTCTGGTGAAATATTCCGGGATAAAGTTAAGACTCAGGAAATACAATAAAAATTTATTAGCCAAGTTCTAGGTGCCTAGGAACTTATCACTGGCACATTGGGGAGCAGTTTCATAAACATAAAAAATGTTTGTCATGATAAATTATTGTTGGAATTAAACTGAGTATTTATATCTTCAAAAAATCTATTTAATTTCTTTGAAAACATCAAGTTTTCCAAACATTTAGATTTATTATGGATTTTGGTCCCAGGTTATTTGTAAGTACTGGTCTCAAAATGCCATTGGCACAGAGACATATTCCCTCAGGAAAACAAAAATTAGGTGGATGATCCCATCTCTGTGTCCTAAATGTCTCTCAAAAACTTTAGGAAATTAATTCAAAGGGCAGAAACTTGGTTGCTTTAAAGCAAACAACTTCAAAGTGAACACAATGCATTTCTCTGCTTTAAAACACACACATAAACTCATTTCTAAAAGGATTGGGCCATGTTCAAGGCAGGAATATTTGTTCAACATCTAAATGCAGGCTATTAAGACTCACATGAGACTGGAGGCAAAAGAAAAAGCTGACAGGCACTCAAGGGCATCATCCCATAGCTTTCAAAATATTCCTTCTTTGGTCAACTTACTCCTTTTGGAGCCAAAGCATTGTACAACCACTTGTTTAATATAATGAAGAAATTATATCAAAATCTCAGCTGAATTCCACATTACTGAAGCTCACAGAGAATGAAACCATCTTCCTAGAGCCATATAGTAATTTCCTAGCCAGAATCATGTCCCTGCAAAAGTTTTTTTTAAAAAATGCACGAGCCACCAGTTATGACAGCCAACAGATCAAACTCTTATATACTGATTGTATATGAGAAAAATAGTGTAAGCAATAGGCAAATAAATAAACACAAGAAAACAAGAATTCCAAGGGGGCACTACCAAAAGAAAGATGTGGTACGATGTAAACATCCCTTAAACTCTGAAGCAGAATACCTGATTCAAGTTTGATCATGGCCTTCCCCTACTTCCTGTGTAACTTACAGTGAAATTAAAAGTCCATGACATGGCCCATGTGTCATGCTGCCTGCTGGCTTCTCCAATCTCAAACTCCAGCCAGGCCCCTCCTCAGACTGAGCATCCATTGGTTCTTCCTCAGTCACACGACACAGACCACACACATATCAGTCCTTAAATTTAGTCTTTCCTCAGTCACATAACTGGGAACCCTTTTCTTTCAAAGCATGCTTTACTTTTCCTTTGAAACATTTGCCAGCATGTGTGACTATACATTTGTGTAATTACTTAATTTTTCTCTTCCTGAGGGCTTGTGTATAGTGAGTAATATAAACACTCAATAAATGATGTTAAATTAATGACATCCTAGGTCTGACACTTACTAATGACATGTTATTTCAGACAAGTCAGCTAACTTCTCTGAGCTTCAGTTTTCTTACCTGTAAATTTGGGCAATGACACCATAACCTCTCCATATTTTATCTGGGCTATATTAACAAAAACATTTTGCAAAATTGGAAAGTGCCAATCAAATTTAAGGCATTACTGTTATGACATTAAAATTATAACCCAAAGAACTGTTTAATGACCATTATAGTCTTCACTTATTTGCTATAACACTGTATAGACATATCCAGAAAGGCCTTATATTCAGTACTAAGAAAGCTTGGTATTTAAGGAATATTATAGACTGTGAATAACAAACAATGATTTTTTGTAATTTATACCTAAGACTGATGTCACATGAGGTATCTCAAAACCTTGATTAATGTTATTTCCTTTAATACATTTTATGCCCAAGATGTCACAATAAAAAGAAATCAATTGGTACTACTTAATTGTTCTATTTATGTGGATTATTTCACCAGCTTAGAAAACAATATAGGGTGTATGCGACTTTATAATTCAAATGCACCCTGACATGAACAACTATTTAAATGAACATGAAAACTAGACAGACACTTTATACACCAAAATGATATGACTGGCCAATCATAAGTAGACTTCGTGTCTGAGCTAATCTTCTAAGAGTGGAGATTCATTTATGCTGCTCTATGCACAGTTCTCACCTCATCCCCTCTTCAAATGGCAAAGTAAGAGGATCTATGGTCCTTGTGCACTTCTATCAGAGCGAAGGGAGCCAGCAAGTGCCAGATGGAACATGACCATGGTCTTCTCTTTTCTATACCTTAACCCACTGGCCTAATAGCCCCAGACAGCAAAAGATTTGTGATGTTAAAAGAATTTACTCCTGTCTGGGTATTTGGGGGATTTCACTCCTGTCAGGTACTGCAACAAAGTCAAGTGATTTCAATTTACCAAGCAAGGACAAGAAATGGTTTCAGGAAAAACCAAGGTGATGAACTATTGAGCATTCAGTTCATTAGCTGTCATCCATCTTGACATCTTCATCTTTCAAGCAGTACTGCAGAAAATCAAAGACTTGTAGTGTTTCCTTTAAAAAAAAAAAAAAATCCAAGAAGGAAACCATATCCTCTTAAAGTTAAAGGGACCGTGAAGGCTATTTCAAATGGATTATGAAAGATAACCATTGTTGCAGAAGGGAAAATTTTGATAGATGCTCAATCATAAATACTACCTGTGCCCTTAAACAGACAATCTTAAAAATAATATCATTAAAAATATGTACTGAGTGAACTGCGGGAGTAACTTTTAGCTTATTCTAATTCGATGCATTCTGCATTTTAATATGTGGTAGTAGTGATATGCCAAATAACTGACCTTTTAGAAATAGCATCTTGAAAAAAAGAAAAGGCCCAAGGGGAAAAAAAATGTTTTCCTGAAAAATCAGCCAATAAAATGTGGGCAGTAAGACTCCAGTGACACAGCCAAGTATTGGTAATATCACCTCTCTTCTTTTGTTTCTCTCCTCTGCTTAGTCAGCATTGAAACTCCAGTTTTTCTACACTTATAAGAGTTTCCTGGAATTACAGAGTAATGGAAGCAACCAAAGACATTAAAGAAGTGGTTTGTAACCTTCCCCAGCCACAATCTCTTACCAAGGGGAAAGAAACTGCTCCATTTCAAGTTCTTAGAGATCCCTAGAGATAAAGGTGGGATGAACATCATGCTCTACTTCTGTTTCCCACATACAATTTTATTAATGCTGAGAGGCATTGTAATATTGCACTTGAATCTCTCTTTCCTTAGATAGTCAACCCTCCTGACCTGTAGATACTAACAAACAAAATAAAACAAAAACCCTCTCCCATGTCTCCCCCTTCTGAAATCTCCGCTCAAAGCATCTAAGTTGGGCCGTGAGAGAAAACGTTAACTCAGCTGGTATTTTGTATTGACTGGACCACAGAGCCTAAGACATGGACTCTCAGAGGACTCTGTGGTCTTGAGTTATTGGAGAACTGAGGGGCTACCCAGGTGTTGCTCTGTCCCTCAGGGAAGGCCCTAGATGCAGGTGGTTTGGGCGGGCTGCCTCTGAAGATGTGTTTGGTATCCAAGTAAGTGTCTATATCTGAAAATTATTTCCAAGGCCTTCAGCCCGAAATTCTCCGATATATTATTAAAACTCTTCTTATCATCACAGTACTATCACTACTCCCGCCACCCCAGTATACTGCATGATTCTTGGCCAGGGAACTGTATCAGGCACATTGCATAAAGAAACTCATATGACACCTGCAATAACTGTATGAGGTTGGCATTATTTTCAATTGATAGGTGAGGAAACAGGCAGATAACATGCTCCAGGTTTTTGCTACTTAAACCATGGTCCATGGAATAGCAGGTATAGCACCACCCATGAACTTGTTGGAAAAGCAGAATCTCAGGCCCAACCCCAGAGGACTGGATGAGAAACAGCATTTTAATAAAATTTCCAGGTAATCTATATGCATATGAATATTGAGAAGAACTGCTCTAGGTAAACGGAACCACTGAGATTTAAACTCTGACTCAAAAATCCAGATATTAAAATAGCCTCCTCTTCTTGATGATGCAAATACAGCTAAAGGATGAAAAGCATTGAGTACATTTACACTTAGGCATGATTTTTTCATTAGCTGACAAAACTTGATACTGAGAATTATAAATTCTGGAGGAGAAAAGGGTAACCTGGAAATCATAGAGATAGTAGATACTCTTGGGAGGGGAGTACGAGAGAACCACTGGGAAAGCTAATTGGGCTAAAAGCACACTTTGTCCATTTTGCAGTTTGGCTAAGGACTAAGGGTAACACTGTTCCAGCTTACCTAAAGTGCTCTCTGACATCAAATAACCCTAACAAGAAGCTCAAGCAGTCTTAATTGAATTATGCACGGGATCATTTTCTCATGAACCATAGCCGATGCATAAGAATCGAGAGACAGACTTTCCTTTGCTTAATGTACATATTTACTGTTCAGATTCTTACGTCAATCAGCCCAACATTGAGCTTTCTAGAGATACCAACTACTTCAAGAAGTCTGATAAATGGAAATATCTGTAGGAGTAGGAAATTCTTTTAAATGCAATTTAGGGGCACCTGGGTGGCTCAGTTGGTTGAGTGTCTGACTCTGGATTTTGGCTCAGGTCATGATCTTGGAGGTTGTGAGATCGAGCCCTGGGTAGGGCTCCACACTTAGCACAGAGTCTGCTCGTCACTCTCCCTCCCCTGCTTACACTCATGCTCTCTCTCTCAAATAAAAATAAATAAAATCTTTAAAATGCAATTTTATTTTTTCCACTATGTATAATAAATCAAACTATATTAACCAATCAAGCATCCATCTGGAATCTGCTGTGATGAAAGCCAAGCCTAAGAAGTAATCAAAATTTGTTATTTTATGTGAATTAGCATCTGCTCTTAAAAAATTTCCCTCAACCTTAAGCTGGTTATACATTTCTCCTATACTCTTATTTATACTATCAAATTTTCTAAGCAAATCTTTTGATTTCCTAGAATAGAGAGGTAAACTGCAGGCATCCACTATTCGTTATCATAATTAGAATTATTTCTATTGCCTTTTCGTTAAAAACTAACTGGATCCTATTATTTTTCCTTCCTCTTGTACTGGAGTATTTTAGTAAGTTACTTTCATAGTACCTAATTTCTTTAACACTTTAATTAGACAATATTTTCATTTCTTCTTGGAGGAGAATTTAGTACTATTTTTAAGTGTATTTTTCTTTTCCATTATTGTGTTATTGTAATTATGTGTCTCAAAGAGACACTCGCGTCATATCAATATCTAAGCCTTTGAGCTTGTTTATTTAAAAATGAAAGTTTGGCCACACAGTTTTTCACTATGAAAATTTTCCAAATACTACATATCATAGGATGACTTGTTAATGAATACATTTCCAGAGGGGGAAAAAAAACTAGTTTTCTGTGTATTTTTAATATAAATGAAAGGGAATACAGGGCAACTCATTTTTGAAAGGAAGATTATAGTTTTTCACCAAACTTTCATTCTCATAGTGGAAAGTATACACTAATTTTATGTCACAGATGAGATCAGAGCCCATGAGATTATAGAGTTTCTGTTTATATAATCAATATTTGTTAGATTACTCTAGCTCCTATCAGGAAGATCTGAAAATTTAATAAAGAAGATATATTTCATTTTGGGTAAGTAGCTGTGCATGTGAAGATTAACGGCATTGGCAGTGCCTGCAAATGAAGTCCTTTATTTTCTATAATAGAACAATGCAGCATCGGTGTTGTGACTGCTGTAAAATCTCAAAGAAGGAGCCTTAATGTGTACTATATGGTTCACTTCCAGACCCAGAAAGCCATTGGGTACTATTCTGGTCATTTCTTGCTATATAACAAACTACCCCCAAAATTTCGTGGCTTACCACAATCATTTTATCATCTATTATACTTTTATGGGTTGAGAATTCAGGAAGGGCCTGTCCGAGCAATTCTTCTGTGCCATGAGACGTAGACAGAAGTCACCGTGCAGTATTCAGCTGCTGGCTGGGCTGCTCCAGAGAGGCCAAGCCAGAGTCATTTACATTTCTAGAATCTTGGAGGAAATGATTAGAAGAGTGGGCTGAGCTGGACAGTTGACTGAAGCATCTACATGTGGCCTCTCCAATGTGGTGGTGGGCTCAGAATAGTCAGGCATCTTACTCAGCAGGCTAAGGTTCCCAATGAAGAAATGTCCCAAGAGCCCTGGATGGAAAGTGTAAGGCTTCTTCTGACTTAGCCTCAGAATTCCCAGAACATTACTTCCACTGCATTTATTGATTAAACAGGTCACTAAAGCCACACCAAATTCAAGGGGAATGAATTTAAACTCCACTGCTCAATAACAGGAATAGCAAAACATGTGCAGGCATCTTTAATCTACCACAGGTAACCACTTAGATCCTTATGTCCTTCTTTGCCCAACCAATAAGTGACTGAGATATTACATATATAATATATTATTACATATATATTATATAATATATATATATAGAGAGAGAGAAATATAGATATATACACACATGTATAACAAAGTAAATCTCCAAATTAGTATGATTCAAAGTAGCTCCCACTTTCCCAAATGTAACTCCCTCATTGAGTCCAGGCCTGGAAAATAAGTTGAATAAATAATATAATATAGAAAACTTGATTATCCCCAACCTAATCATCCATGTTAAAAGCATATACATCATCACCACAACCCATTTTTTTTGTTTCCTTCTCTTCTTTGGCCTTTTATAGCTGCTTAGCACAAATTTCAGATGCTGCTAAGGAATACAACAATGAGATACTACAACCTATTTATTAGAATAGTTAAATCCAAGAAAACTTACAACGTCAATTCCTGGCAAGGATATGAAGCAAAAGAAACTCTCGTTCATTACTGGTGGAAATGCAAAATGGCAAAATCACTTTGGAAGACAGTTTTGTGCTTTATTACACTGCTAAAAATAATCTAACCATATGATTTGTCAGTTGCTAGATTTAGCAGGATGATTTGAAAACTATGTATGTAAAAACATATATATGAATGCATGTTTATAGCAGCTTTATTCATAATCACCAAAAACTGGAAGTACCCAAGATGTCTTTCAAAAGGTAATGAATAAACAAATGGTAGTACATCCACACAATGGAACACTCTTCAGAGATTAAAAAAAATGAATTATCAGTCCACACAACAAATGGATGAATCTTAATGCACACTGCTAAGTGAAAAATGCTAGTCTGAAAAGGCTACATACTACAATGACTCAATATACATGACACTTGGAAAAGACAATCAGTGGTTGCCAGCGGTTTGGAGAAGGGAGAGGGTTGAATAAACAAAACACAGGAGATATTTTGTGAAACTGTTGTGTATGATATTGAGGTGATAGACATATGACACTATTCATTTATCAAAACCCACAGAAATTTGTAGCACAAAGAGTAAACCTTAATGTATGAATTTAAAAAAAAAGTAGGAGGTCAGGCGATCCCAGTACGGAATACAGACCATGACAAGAGAATCTAATTGTACTACAAATATATAACCTGAACTCAGGGTGTGGGGTTAAATGGTGGCAACCAAAGTAACTTTGAAGATTACCAAAGAAAAAAGGAATTGTACCTAAACACTGTATTCTAGTTGATAAAGTTGTTTTTCATGGGGTACAGGTTAACAATTCTGAAATTGTTATACATGGATAACGGAAGGTGGGAGCTCACTGTGGGGAGTAGAGAGTTATAGATAAGCAAGGAGAGGAGTCTAGAACGATGCATGTGGTGATAGATTAGAGTTTGAGACATCAATATAAACTTATGTTCAGGTTAATATAGATGCAGATGGGTAGATGTAGAAATAATTATAGATACATGTGTGTACAGAGGTTAGCATCTATCCATATGTTTCCAAGCTCTGTCCACTGGCTGAGAAAGTTAGAACAACACCCTAGTAGCAATAGGCACCCCCCAATACCCAGAACTTGGCTTCAAATTTCATTCTACAATGAAAATAACCAGAGCCCTTCAGAAAAATAACTGATTCTAGTGATGATGGGAATGGCACTTAACCTCCATGGTCTCACTCTCAAAAACCCATAACCCCAGCCTAATCATAAGAAAACACCAGGCAAACCTAAATTGAAGGACACTCTCCAAAATGCCTTACCAGAATTCATTGAATTGTCAAGGTCATCAAAAATAAGTGAAGTCTGAGAAACTGTTACCATCTAGAGAAGGACATATTAACTAAATTTAATGTAGAGCCCAGGACAGAAAATGGATACCATGTAAAACCAAAGAGAAATGAATGAAGTGTGGCCTTTAGTTTAAAAAGAAATGCTGCTGGGGGAAATGAATAAGATAATTACTATAAAAAGGAAGTTTGCACACCTACATTGACAGAAAAATTTAGGTATGGCCAGCAAATTGTTTAATCTTTGTGATTTATTGCTAAGACGAAAGAACACACTAATTCGAAGGGAAAAGTCTAAATATAGTTTTATCTGCCTGTATGAAATGAAATCGAGAAAAGAACACTCTCTGAATAGGACAAACGTTTCTAAAAGGCAAGGGGAGGATCCAAAGGCACAGGACAGCCTTCCGAGAACGATACCAGAAGGAGAAAGGAAGATGAGAGTCACCAAAAAGATGTTTAGGAGGTTATAGGTTATGAAAACCAGGATGGGCCTCTACTAACTATCTGTCTGACCCTGGAAGCAGACGATGTCTAAGACAGAAATGGCTGAAAAGAGGCACCCTCACCCAAAACAATACAATAAAAGGAAAGAGATTTAGTAAATAACACTTAACCTCTGAAAGCAAAGAGAGAGAGAGATTGAGGCTGAAAGTAAACTACATATTGTAAGAATAAGGGTCCCCCCAGATATGTCCACACTCCACTCCCCAGAACCCGTGAATATGTTACAACATAGGAAAATTAAGTCAAAGATGGAATTAAAATTGCTAATCAGCGGAGTTTTAAACAGGACATTACCCTGGATTATCTAGGTGGACCTCATATAATCACAAGTGTCCGTAAGTGGGGAAGAGGGAGGCAGAAGAACCAGAACAAGAGAGATGGTGTATTAGTCTACTCAGGCTACCATAACAAAATACCCCAGTCTGGGTCGCTTAAATAACAGTTCTGGAGGCTGAAGTTCAAGATCAAGGTGCCAGCAGGGCTGATGTCTGGTGAGAGCTCTCTCTTTGGGTTGTGGATCGCCAGCTTCTTGCTGTGTACTCACATGGCCTTTCCTCCTTGCATGCTAGTAGAGAGAGATTGAGAGGGAAAGAAAGAAAGAGAGAGGGGGGAAGAAGCAAGTTCTCTGATGTTTTTTTCTGATGGGTACACTAATCCTACCAGGTCAAGGCCCTACCCTTACAATCTCATTTAACCTTAATTGTTTCCTTAGAGGCTCTATCCCTATATACAGTCATATTGGACACTAGGTCTTCAACATATGAATTTGGGGGTGACATAAACATTCATCCATAACAGATGGGACCATGAGAAAGAACTGATTGTCCATTGCTAGCTTTGAAGAGACAAGGAGGCCATGAATGAAGGAATGCAAGCAGCCTATAAGAAGTAGGAAAAGGCAAAAGAAAAAAGAAAAAAAAAAAAACCTAGATTCTCCCTTGAAGCCTCCAAAAAGAAATGCAGCCCTGCTAACACGTTAGTTTCAGCCCAGTGAGACTGATTTCAGACTTCTGACCTCCAGAACTCTAAGATAATGCTTTTGTGTTGTTTTAAGGCACTAATGGTGGTTATTTGTTATAGCAGCATTGGGAAACTAATACAATTATGAAAAAATGTATGGGCGACTTGAAAGAGAAAAATAAAAGCATTTAATTTGCAAACAGTTGCTCAAGGATGACAAAAACTATACTGAGACTTACAGATATCTTATAAAAGAAGATAACTGTCCATAACACATAACGCTTGGCATAACCCTGTCAAGTTCATAACAAATATGCTCCACGTACTGTTCAGAATATCAGCCCTCCTCCTATTTTGTTACTGTCGATTTTGGCAGCTGTGGACTTCAGTAACTAGCACAGTGCCTGATAAAGAGTAGGCGTTCAATAAAGAATACATCCATTATGTAAACTAAATGGGGCTAGAAAATAACAAAGCTCACTATCACATATGGCTTGTGAAATTGGGTACATTAGTAAAGGAAGGAAGAGAGAAGGGAGCTAAAATTAATTGGAATAAAAATAGAAGTCAAATTGAAATCCAAGTGAAAATGCTAATGCATTCCTAGTGAGACATTTTTAACCATTGACAAAGCTTCTGAGTTTCAGTTGGGTCTTCACAACATCTTGCAAAAATGCATGGCACAGAGACAACCGAACACCCACCAGCTAACGTGGGGCTATGACTGTTCTGGCAAACGCATAACCCAGAGTAAATATTGTCTTGCATGAAGATGTGAGGAGGTGGATTAGGCATTGTAATTACCACTTGCTGGGTATTCTTTTTAAAGATTTAATCATTTAGATGAGACTCAGCATCACTAAAAAAGAAGTCAATATTTCTCTGAGCCAGGGAGCGAATGGTACTGATGTTTTTCTTCTGTTCAGCTGTTACGTGTACCTACCAAAAGTCAACTTTACCTGCTAGTTATTTATTCAAGACAGCACAGATAAAGAATCATGAGCATTCAGTTCATTTTCTTGTGTTCTCATATATTATTGATCAAACAAGTGATATTTAAATAGGGTTGCAATTTGTAGAATTACATAGTAATCTTGCTATATTATCTAAATTAATTTTATAACCAGCACTCAACCACTGTCCTTTGTGGTATATCTAAGGTATCCACGTGCACCTGCACAAAAGCAGATTCTCAGAGCAGCTTTCAGACTATGACTTCTGTTCATCTTCTCCTTGCCTACTGGCATCTACTGACATCAGTTCTTTTAATCTGAGTTCCTGACATTAAGCATTTGTAGAACAACACTTTGAGACATTGATTAACATATCCTGCCTTTGAGGTAGTGTCCTTAAATTTCAGCGTACAGAAGATCACCTGGAACTCTGGATTCCTGGGCCCCCTCAGAGAGATTCTAATTCTTTAGCTCTAGGTCTTTAGGTCTAGTACAGGAACCTATATTTTTAACAAGCATTCTGGGACACTCTGATCCACAGGATCAGGTCAATAGAACCAGATCCATTTTGCAATCATATAAAAATCTGTACAATGATTTTTATAATTTACAATTAATTTATATTTAAATTTTATAATTTACAATATTATTGCTCAAATTCCTTTCTTCCTTTCTTTATATTTCCAAGCCCTTATGTACTTACCTCTTTTAGTCCTCACAATAATCTTGTGATTTTAGGTATGATTATTATCCCCACTCTGATGAAGAGGCAAATGATTAAGTCACTTGCTGTATTAGTCTACTCGGACTGCCATATCAAAATACCATAAACTGCGTGGCTTAACAGAAATTTATTTTCTCACAGTTATGGAGGCTAGAAGCCTGAGATCAGAGTGCCAACATGGTCAGGTTCTGGGGAGAGCTCTCTTCCTGACTTGCTTTCTTACTGCTACTGTGTGCTCCCTCCCTATGGCCTTCCCTCAAGTGGGTTCAGGAAGAGAGAAAGATCTCTCTCTCCCTCTTCTAATAAGGCCACCCACCCTATCAGATAAGGACCCTATCCTTATAATCTCACTTAACCTTAATTATCTCCTCAAAGCCTTATCCCCAAATAAGTCATATAGGGCTTCAACATATGAATTTTTCAAATTTGGGAGGGGGTAGGTGAGACAGATTTTAGTGCACAGCACTTGCCTATTACAACTAGTAAGTGGGATCTAGAGTTTTCACCCAAATTGCCTGATTTCAGAGCCCATACCATTTCTACCCTCCCTTGCCATGCTTCCCCTCTGTTTTGGGCCCACGGGCAAGAAATTGTGATTGACCTCTCAGTGATGGGACATCAGGGCTGACTAGGATGAATAGTCAGACCTTAATTACCTGAGAGTTGACTTTAATATAATACACATTATTTCATTAAGCTTTGAAGACCACGTCGTATCTGTTGGCTATGACTACTTTATTCCTGCTAATTTATCACTAGTGAAGTATCTGTTCTCACGGAGAACATTTAGACTTCAAAATGTCATGAAAGGGTAGACATGCATTGGAGAGAGGTTTATGCTAAGGGTTGAGGCCCATATAGGGAGGGAGATGGGAAGAAAAAGTGCAGATGGGTACAGGGGAGGGTAGATTATTATCACTGACTCTACTATTCCTCCTATGGAAAATAAAATAAAATAATAATTATTAATTTTATCTCCTAATATACAGTCAGCACACTACAATATTTATTTATTCATTCATTCATTTATCTATAATGATTTATTTATTTATGTTAGAGAGAAAGAGAGAGAGCATGGGGGGGGGGCGATGAAGCACACTCCCCGCTGAGCAGAGAGCCTGCACCAGGGCTTGATCTCAGGACTCCTATATCATGACCTGAGCAGAAACCAAGAGTCTGATGCTCAACCAACTGAGCCACCCAGGTACCCCTACAACATTTAAATATACACATATTCCCTACATAAAAATATTTGATATATAAAACATATATTTTATATCTCCTTCATAAAAATCTTGAATATTATATAGATAATTATGGCTCAGGAAGATCAGTTAAATTGTCCAATTCATAAGATATTTAAATGTGGGACCAGGAATTACAGCAAACTATGAAGAAATAAAGCATGATATTTCACATTTAGGAATTTGTCTAGGAAATTTTGGAAATTTAAAACTCAAACTTCACATGGAGTTCCTTCACTCAAAAGCTTAACTACATTCAGAGGCAAGGGCGTTTACCAATAAATCAAATGTAGAAAAGGTGTTCTCCTTATATTTCACTGAAAATTCTCACTGTGAGTGACACAATCATTTCCTCCCCAAAATAATCACATAGTGTGAATTTAAGTGTAATGACATCTTAATCTTTAAAAAGTGTGTCTAAGCAACATTACAGAAGGAAAATTTTGGTTACTGAAATATAAAGTCTAATGGGAGAAAAATATCTTCTTCAAAAAAAATGACAAAAATTTTCTATAATAAATTTTCTGATAAGCATGGATCTCTATAGTCCTGAGGTTGAATAGGCTCATTTTTACATATTTGATATTCATAAATTCAATAAGAGATCATACTTTTTCAACATCAACACCAGGACATTTGACTTCCCAATTACTTATTAATCAAAAATATCAAAAGCATAAATGTGCTATTCAGAGAAAGAAAGAGGGGAGGGGGAGAAAAAGAAAGGAGGAAGGAAAAAATAAAAAAGTCAGAATAAGAAAACGGCCATAGTAGTTTAGTTCATAAAGGGAGGCAGAGCTCTGTACATTGCTGAGTCCATACTCTCAAGGGCCCAGCATAGGAAAGCCAGGACCAGACACACATCAAAAACCAAATTCCTATTCTGGCATTTTTTTTCCCACTGCACCACAGATTAAAATGCAAGAAACCCATATCCTCTACTTATTAAATATAAACATAAGAAACAAATGCATGGCTTGTATCTATTCCCCAAATGATCTTTATATAATTAGCATTCATTTTTAAAAATGATTTTATTTAGGATAGAAGGTCGGTTAAAGTCAATAATAAAACTGATAGTATCTTTCACACTTGGCTTCCCAGGAGAATCTTGCCTTGCTCTAATAGATCCCAACCCTCATTTTCTATGCAACATAAATAAGGGAATAGAATGGTGTGGCAGACAACTGTTAAGGCAGGTTGGTAATATAGAAAGGCTGAAAGTGAGAAGTGACAGGAAAAGTGTTCCAGATATCTAACCCCAAACTTAGTGGTTAAAAGCCAACAGCAAAATTTATTCTGCTTGAGTCTACAACTGTGTAGAACTCGAAGGGGACAGCTCCCCCCATCTCTCTTGGCATCAGCCAGGACACTATCATGTGTGGGGGCTGGTGTTATCTGAAGCCTCAAACAACTAGGCCTGGAACAGTTGGGATTCTTGGGCAGCTCTATCTCTGTGTAATTTCTCCTCATGATCTCTCTTGCGTAGTTGCTTCAGCATAGCTGGACTTTTTAAACGTTGGCTCAGTACTCTCGCGGCATGTGTCCAAGAGAGTGAGCAGGTAGAAGCATATCACTTTTTATTACCTAGGTCACGTCTATGCTCTGCTTCTGTTGTGTTTATAAGCCTTCCCAGTTTCAAGGGAGAGAACATGGACCTCACCTCTATATGGAGAAGTATCAAATTTACATTGTAGGAAGAACATGTGGGGTAGGATATATTGGTGGGCCCATCTTTGGAAACTATAACCTGCACAGATATCCTTTCAGCAGCTCTTAGGAAACTAGAACAAAGGCACCATGAGAGGTTGTCAAACCTGGGAACTGCTTGTTTCCTGCCCACCCAAATACTCACAAAAAGGAATTACAGCAGACGTAATGCTTCCCAATTCCTTTCTTGAGGAGCATCCACACCCCCTTCTCCAATCCTCTCACCAGTGTCCACAGCTCCATCAGCTCCCTCTTGACAGTGGTGAGCCCTTGACAGCTCTATTTGTTGGTTCAATTAGCCACAGCCCCAGACGATGGTCAAGCATGGGTACCTGCTCAGCCAGAGCCAGTAAAAATCCACTCCTTCATATTACAACATGGAATAGCATTTTATAATTGGGAGAAAGCAAAGAAGAGAAGAGTAGGGAGGAAAGGCAACTGACAGGAGCAAAGGCAAATAACAGAGAGCAGATGAAGAGAGAGGGGAGTGAGAGAGAACACCACCTCTGGTTCCTGCCCATTCCTGAGGTCCAGGGCCTTCTTGAAGCTCAGTATACCACCACTGTATTCTTATGCTAAATTCCTTTTGTTTAAGCTACTAGAGACTGGCCAGGGCACAATGATATCAATTTAAATATATATAATCTTGTGTCAAAGATTAGTTGTGTAGATGGACCATGTGTGAAAGGGGCTGGTCACCTTCTAAGTTTCTCTGGATCCAGAAAGAGTTCTAATTTATACACAGATCAAGTCAGTAACAGGTTTCCTTTCTTTGAATAGTGGGCCTCTGTAAACCTGGCCCATCAAAGGCCCACATTTTCTCCCTGGGACCTGGGGCCTCTTAAAAGACAAACCCGACAGGTAAAAACTGACCACTGTAAGTAAAGGGGACAGAGTTTTTAAGAAATCCATCTGTTATTACACATTACAGATCAAACAACGCACTGGTAACTGTTGAGGAAGAGGAAAGCTGATGCCAAATCCAGCTCACACTGTCTGCAGTGATCTGATTCTTTCATCCTCTAAGGCCAGTCAAGTAACATCCCTGTTAACATAAAGCAGCTGAAGGAAGCAGGGGTGGCAGGTAGCACTGGCATTACTCCAGGAGATTCATCCTTTTACAAAAACCTCAACTTGAGGCCTGTATTTATAAAATGTTCCATCTACTGGAATTGTTTTCTCTTGATATTTTGACTTAGAAAAAAAATGCAGACACTAGCAAAGTCAATCGGGTTACTTCTCATCTGTTCAGAGCAACATTAGGGCATTTGAACTACATTTGAAATGTTGATCAATCATTATTGGGGTCAATCCAAAACTTGAAAGTACTCAACAAGGTAGAATTTTACCTAATTTTTTTTATAAGTGTAAATGTTTAAATATACAAGTTCATAAATATGAACATATAAAATAAATCTGGAGATATATAGAAGTATAATCATGTAACACACACATTGCCTGATTTTAAGATTAGGTTTTTTTTAAAGATTTTATTCATTTATTAGTGAGACAGAGCACACAAGCAGGGGGAGCAGCAGAGGGAGAGGGAGGAGCAGACTCCCCGCTGAGCTGGGAGCCCAATGCAGGACTCGATTCCAGGACCCTGGGATCATGACCTGAGTTGAAGGCAGACACTTAACCGACTGAGCCACTCAGGCGCCCCCTGATTCCAAGATTAGTTAAGCAAGCTGGACTGTGTGAAGGAAAAATTACATGGCACTAGATTTTGTAAACACAACAACTGGAAAGTCTTCCACAGAAAATAAGCTCAATACACTTTTAGATCTCTAAAAGGGCTTATTAGACATCACAGTTTAGTATAAAAGCAAGGCCTCATCTTTCTAGTTTCGTTCTATAATCTATTTACTTTAAGGTCTTCTCATTTTTTTTTTCCTTTGTTAATGAGAAACTAGGATAATTTAGTGTGGGGGAAAAAGAGATCAGTAGTGCTTATTCACTGCCGCCCGCCCCTGTGGCCCTTTAAGCTACTAATAGAGCAATTGCTACCATCTTAGATGCTCTTAGATGCACCCTGCACCACCCCCATTCTGTGGTACACTCTGCCATTTCCCGAGCTAAACTTCCATCTGATGGTATCTAGGAGAGGAGAAACAAAATGCCACATGCTGATGTCTAGCTCAAAGTAAAACAGTATAGGTCAAGCCAAGTCATGCTGCCTGAGGGTCTGTGATAGTCACAAACAAGCACATAGAATGGCCAGAGCAGAGCACTCTCCAGGGCAGACAGGGGTGACTCAGAAGGATAGGGCTCCCTTGGCCGGAGCATACCCCAGAGGTAGGTAACTCCATCCACAAACAAGGACAAAACCACCCGCAGCATCACACCTGAGTGTTCAACATCAATACCTCCAGCCCATGGAGGGGTGGCTCAGCCTAATCTTCCAGTGTGCCATCCCCCTCTGACTCCCAGTTGCTCCCAGTGCTCCCAGTGCCCACTGTCATGTCAATACAGCAGTTACGCAACAAATGTTGAGCATTCTCTATGCAGCAGCAATCAAAACAACAAACAAACAAACAAAAAAATCCTGTCCCTATGGAAGTTATACTCCAATAAGGAAAGAAACGATAGTAAAAACAGGTAGTAGGAAAGTCAGAACAAGCCATACTGCGTTCTGGTCAGGGCATACATTAACCTCCAAGGGGCCTGGAACAGACAGCCCTGAGGGAGGTCACTGTGCAGACAGGAAATAAGATGGAGGGCCAAAGATGGAGTCCCTATTTTCAGCACTCCTACACTTTATCTTTCCCACCTTCTTATTGTCACTTGAGTAGTTCGATCCAACAGTTCTCAATTTTTAGCATGCACCAGAATCATCTGAAAGACTCATTAAAACACAGACCACTGGAACCACTCCCAGAATTTCTAATTTAGGAGGGCTGGGGTAGAGCCCAAAATTTTACATTGATAACAAATTCCCAGGTGCTGCTGAGGCTGCTGGTCCTGGGGTCACACTTGGAGAATCACTGGTTTAATCTCTCAAGAATCCTCCTCTACTCATTCATCTATACTTATGCAAATGCCACACTTACTTCATTCTTAAGCACTGTGTCTTTTATGAAGTCTTCCCTACTTGTTAGACCAAAAATAATTTCTCTCTCCTCTGGGCTTCTGTAGCTAGCCAGAGTTCTCTCAGACCATCACCTCCCTTTGCATTAGAGCTAATGTGTAAATGAATATTCCTTAAGAGTAATGATAGTGAGTCACTTATGGTTGCATCTCCCATAATGCACGTCAAAGATTTTTAGTAAATATCTTAATTGAATTAAAGATGAAGACCATGACCTCAAGAAATTTAAAGTTAATCTCAGGAAACAAACTAAGGGTTGCTGGAGTGGTGGGGGGGTGGGAGGGATGGGGTGCCTGGGTGATAGACATTGGGGAGGGTATGTGCTTTGGTGAGCGCTGTGAATTATGTAAGCCTGTTGAATCACAGACCTATACCTCTGAAACAAATAATACATTATATGTTAAAAAAAAAAGATAGCAGGAAGGGAAAAATGAAGGGGGGAATGGAATTCGGAAGTGGAGACGAAACATGAGAGACTATGGATTCTGAGAAACAAACCAAGGGTTCTAGAGGGGAGGGGGGTGGGGGGATGGGTTAGCCTGGTGGTGGGTATTAGAGAGGGCACGTACTGCATGGAGCACTGGGTGTTATATGCAAACAATGAATCATGGAACACTACATCAATGTATGGTGATTAACATAACATAATAAAATAATAAAAAAAAACAAGAGAATGGAGAATCTTCCTTCAAATGAGAAAAATGGTCTTAATGATTAAGAAACATGGACTTTCTCCAACTTTTTTTCATTTGCTCCCAAATATTGCTAAAATCTACTTTATTTCAAAAGTAAATTCCCTCTGTTTTTTTTTTTTTTCCTGAGCTCAAATAATTAATGAGAGATCAGGCTAATATACAGAATGTAACAGCTATGGGCCTTACTGGTTTGAGTAATTATTTCAAGAAATATCATATCTTAAAATACTTCCAGCCAGTGCATCCTTTTTATTAGCACTCTATAAATTTGCTGTCACTGTGATATCTGCAGGGAATGCCTGTAAATTAAAAAATCAAATAACGAAAATAACATTGCCACAATTTTTTTTTAAGCAATCTGTTCTGAAGGATCTGAGTAGATGCAGTTGAAATATGGACTTGGAGCTCAAGTGATTAGAACTTAGAGGGAAAACAGTGCTATTTCTACTTGCCTTTCTTTTGCATTTATTTGTTATTCTCCTAATCTTGTCTGAGGTAGCTTCAGGGATGAGTTCTGTTATATGGTGATATCTTCCTTTATACAACTAAGTTTAGAAGTCAATCAGACCAGCGAATAAACTCATAATGCCTAGTCCTCCTATGATGTAGATGAACCTAGAAACATTTTAGCTAATTCATTTGGGGGTGATTTCTTTATGTGAAAATTTGGAAATGGGAGCAAATATAAATGCCCACCACCTAAACCAGGCAATCAAGAAATTTCAAAGCCCTCAAATCAGGGAGAAGTTGTAAAGTTCCACATTGCTGGGTAATTCTTGTTATGGGGAACACCCATCTAACATGACATATTATCTACCATAAGATTCATGCATTCTTTGATTCTGCCCTGTAGGAGGTAGTCTTCTTGGTTCAGTCAGTTAGCTCTTGTCTTAATGGTATTTGGGGAATAAGCATGCTTTTCTTCCTCTCCTTTGAGAAAGTTCTCTCTGACTAGATTCCTGACGCACAGGTCTTAATGATAAGCAGGTCCTTTGTAATTGCATGGTACATTTACTCTGTTGTGGAAGCAAAGTAAACTTTCTTTCTTGAGCAGGGAGATCTTTACTCAAAGGATCTGGAAAATTTACCTAACCACTCATCAAAGCGAAATAATGCCTTTTCTAGAAGAAGAGACAAGGGAGAAATACAAATAATAGGAAAAATTCTGTGCACTACCACAACCCAGCTACATGGGATGCTCTCTGCTTCTACTGGTGCCTAGAGAAGTCTAAGTTTTATAATGCCTCTGAACTGAATGGTGTTATTGCTGTTGTTATGATTCTACAGGCAGAGGTGGTAGCTGCATTTATAATCAGCCATTTCTACTTAGTTACCCAGGTAAAGAGAGTCCAGATGTTGAGTTTGTAAAATACTCAATAGGGAAAAAAAAGGAGGTGCAACAGGGGACCCACTGATAAAGGAAATGCCTCAATTCTGACAAGAGCAATGAGTCATCTTCCCTTAGCACCATTATTTACTCCCAGAAAATTGGTCATTTCCAACCTCATACAGAAATGTTCTAATACTGTATTAGAAGTTTAAAAAACAAAAAAATTCCAGCCTTGACCCTACAGCTACCTCTACCCACACCATTTCTATTCTTTCCTTCAGATTAAAACTCATCAGGTGAGAGGCACTACCCAAGTCCTCTTTGCTTTTCTGCCTTATTAGTCCCAGGTCTTAAATAAAATGGTATATTGTTGACTCTCAGTTTTTATCTGCAGTCCACACATTTCCTCTGCACTTTAGTTTCTTATATGCAACACTATCACTGCATGGATGTTAGGTAGGTACCTATAATTTAACACGCTCAAAAGAGAATTTCCCACCCTCTGCACACTCAAATATGAGCTTTCCTAGTCTTTTTTGTTAAAGAAAAGAGTACTCCCAAACACCTAGTTTTTAAAGTCAAAACTTGGTAATTAACACATGCCCTCAGCCCTCACTGTCAAGGAAGAAGCTGGATCTTTCACGTATTTGGCGGTGATAGAACTTATATGATATCTTGGCGGTTTGGATATGGGGGTCTCCCTGAATCTACAATTGGCTACTACAATCCATTTCCTACAGAGCACGAGGCATCATTGTTTCAACACTTAAACTGGGTCACTCCTCTATTCAGAATTCTTTAGTTCATTCTTATAGCAAAACCCAAATTCTTTTTTTTTAAAGATTTTATTTATTTATTTATTTGAGAGAGAGAATGAGAGAGAGAGAGAGAGAGAGAGAGAGCACATGAGAGGAGGAAGGGTCAGAGGGAGAAACAGACTCCCTGCTGAGCAGGGAGCCCGATGCGGGACTCGATCCCGGAACTCCAGGATCATGACCTGAGCCGAAGGCAGTCGCTTAACCAACTGAGCCACCCAGGAGCCCGCAAAACCCAAATTCTTAATCATGGCCTGTAAGTATTTATATGCTCTGACTCTTGCTTGCCCCTCAAACTTACCTCTTGCCTGTCTCCCTCTCACTCAGGATGCTTAAGACACACTCGCTCGTTTCTGTTCTTTGAACGAACGTGCCATACACGTTCCCATTAGTCAAGGCCTCTGTCATGTTCTCCGCCTTGGATGCCCTTCCCTGTTCTTCACAAGGCAGATAGTCTACTGTCCCCCTCTCCCTGACACCACATCATAAATAGCCTCTCTTCCAGCAGCTCAGTTGGTTTTCATCATGGCACACACACGTCTCTCAACACAGTTCCATCTCCCACGACCCCCCACACTTAGGATTTAAAATCCTCTCATTGGTTTATTGGCCTACTTCTCTCTCTGGTACACGGCAGCTCCAGGGGCTAGCACAGATTCTGGTATGTAGTGGGATTTTAATTAAAATTTACTAAATAAGTGAATAAAAGCTGGGCTTGTCCTGAATAAATATGAAAAAATGAAGCCAGCTCTGTGTCATAAGCCCTGTATCACGCTACCTCACATTCCCAGTGAATTAACTCCTCTTTAAGACTAATTGACCAACATAAGTCATTCTTGCACTTTAAAGGTGGGGAAGGACAGGGAAGATTTTTTTTTATGTATGTGCAATTAACATTTTGCAGTTGAAACCTTAGTTTATCCTGATGTGAAAGGTATCACAGATAATCCTCAACAGCACATTTTTTATTTTTTAAAGGATATGCCACTCATGCTTAAGAGCCAGCGCATATTAATATTTTAGGAGATCATGGGTTCTTTGACAATCTGAAGCAAGTTTGGACAGAAACCTCTGGAAAAAATTCATATACAGAAAAAATTTACAGACAGTTTGAGTGAAGTCTATCCATTATACACTCTGAAGATTCTGGGTCCTAAATAAATAAATCCTCTCTTTACCCCATGAAAAACAAGGTTCCATTGTCTCCCATCGTAAATCTTGAGGCATTGTTGGTTTTACTTATAACTCCTCCTCAAGCAATCCGAACTTCCCCATTGCCCGTACAAACTGAGAAGAAAGAATAAGTAAATTGGGAGGAGTGAAAGGAAGTAATACATTTATTGGACACTAATGTGTGTCCAGCTGTGGTGTAAAACCCTGACAGATGGGTTTTCTCTTTTTTTGTAATGCAAGTACCTGACCTAGGCTTCAGTTGCCAGGCATCCACTTCAAAAATAGCTCTCTCTCAAATAAACACACTGCCAGCCACAAACTAGAGAAAGAGCCAGGCCATACCATCCCCCTCACCCCCAGGCTCCTTTGTTTTAGTGATCTTGGTTGGTTTCAATAAATGACCAGTTTGGGCTGTGGGGTATTTTTTTTTCCTCTTCTGGAGCATTACATTCCTGCTCTCATACTGTAAATTAACCAATAAGAAGTGAACACAACAAAACCGAGGCCCCACCCTTGACCACAATAAAAGCACAATCAATCTCAGACACCTCCCTCTCTCTCTCACCTCTCACCTCGCTGTGTGGCCCCAGATGTGCTGTGTATTTCCAGGGCTTGTAAGTAATAAACCTTCTCTTTTTTTCAAAGTTTCCTGATGGTGATTACAGAAAGGCATCTTACACTCATAATAAGAACCACAAGGGCTGGTCCAGCCACAACACTGGGTGTGGACAGGCTGAGACTGGTACCTAACACCAGCACTCTGAAATCTATTTTCCATGGATTACTGAACTTAATGCTCAAAACAAACTGTGAGGTCAATGAGCCCCATTTTTGCAGTCTGGAAATTGAGAAAAAATGAGGGTAAGTCACTTCCATGTAAGAAGTCCATTATGGAGCCTAGATTCATATCCAGATTATAAACTCCTTTCTCTATATTATGCCATGTATTCTTATTTTAAAAATGGCTCAGTCATTATTTCATTTAACTAATGATCTGGACACTCCCCTTAACTCTCTGACTTCATCTTCTGTTACTTTTACCTTTGCTCACTTCACGAAAACCCCATGAGCTTTCTTGCTATTCTTTAAACTAAGTTCCTTAAACAAAAATCAGCTATGAAAGCAATTAATAGTACTATTGTGAAATATAATTATTTATATGTATAATTAGGAATCTATGACCTTAAGAAATGTATTTTGGTTAAAGTTTTATTTAGGAGATGATTACCTCGACTAAGATATTTGGCAATACAGATATATTTGTGAAATTAAAGTATATTAACAATTACGGAGAAATAATTACAAATTAAAATGACTACAGAACAAATAGTGTTACAATAGAAGCATAAATATAACCTCATTGAAAATGTGCTAATATTTTATCCAGTTTGTGGATATTAATTCCAATTCTTTCAAACTGCAACAGATTTATTTATGGAAATTGCAAGCATGCGGAGTACAAACATTCTACTCCATTCTACGTGACACACTTACTAGCCAAAACATGTATCTCAAGTTGGGAATACTGGGGAAATGCTGCACTTTTTAAAATATATTTGTGCCCTTTTGCTTTTTGAAGTGTATTTTTTTATATATTGAGATCCCTTTGCTTTCCTGAAAATAAAATCACTTTTAGTCTTCATGACCTGTGAATATTAGTACATAACTGAAAAGACTTATAAATAATGAAGAACCCATTTGATATGGTAGACATGTTAAGATTGCTCTATGGCTTGTGACTGCAGCAATTATTATAAATCTTTTATTGGTGAATTTTTGTCCATGTCTTTCTCATTCTATACCAGCCAGCTATTTCCCAGCTCAGAAGGATACCATGCTGGCTGGGACTTTGTTAATGTGGAATATTTTTAACATGCAAAAACACAGAGAAGGTTATATGAAAAGTCACATCCCCACCACCAAGTATTTATAATCCCCTTCTTTCCTCCCCAGATATAACCACAATATTGAAGTTGCTGTATTTCCTTCCCTGTCTGTATTTTTATTTTCCCTCATATGTATCTATTCATAAAGAATATAAGTATCATACTTTTACTTTTTCTATCACCATTATGCTTTCAAGATTTGGCCAATGTTGATATATTAAGATCTACTTCATTTATTGAAGTCTTATGTAATATACCACAAATTATTTATCCTTTCCCCTATAATAGTCATTTATGTTGTTTCTAATTTTTCACTATTAAAATCAATGCAGCACTTATATGAAAATCCATGGGCACTTATATGAGAATTTCCCTATAGTATGTACCTAGAAGAATTACTAGCGCTAGTACAGAATGCAAATTTTCAACATTACTGGATATTGCTAAACTGCCTTCTAATGTGGTTTCACCAATGTATTCTCTCACCAATAGTGTGTGAGAGTTTCAAATTCCCTACAACCTCTCCTGTATTTGGTACTGCCAATATTAAAAAAAACAAAAACAAAAACAAAACACAACAAAAACCACCTTATTTGATGGGTATAGAAGTATATGTCCTTGATTTTTTAAAATCTGTGTTATCTTGATTACTGGTGAGCCTGAGCATTTTCATGTTTATTGGCCACTTACTTATCCACACTTATTACCTGCTTGTTCCTGTTCTTGTTTTTTTTTTTTTTATTTTACTCAGCGAGCTGTTTTTCATTTCTCACTGATTTCTGGAGTTATTTATATAGACAGGAACCTAATATATATATATATATATATATATATATATATATATAATGTTTCCTACAAAATTTGTTTAAGTGTTGTTTCCAAATGTGTCTTTAAATCCGTCTGGCTTTTATTTTGTTTTAAAATGTGAGGTACGAACCTAATTAATTTTATTTGTCCATTTATATAGCAAATTACTTCAATATAATCAATAATCTATTCTCTCCTCACTGATTTTTAATACCATTCCATTCATTTGATTTCCCATATGATCAGTTCCTGAGATCTCTATTCTGTTTTGCAATAAATGTACAAAAATAAATTAATAATTAGGTATCTTATAGGCAGCTCATAGCTATTACTGCCCTTTTGAATTTTTCAATGTAATGACATTTGTTTCTGCAGTATAAAAAGGTTCTTAAATAATTCTTATACCCAACAAAATTGCTACTTCTAAAATCTGTCAGTAAATGCTCTTGGATATTCTTACATATACACTTATATTCTGCAAACCATAATCTTATTACTTATTTTCTAATCCTTATATGATCTTTTTTATTCTAATCCCTGTATGCTCCTCTTGTCTTATTGTATAGTCTCAGACCTAGCTACATAAATAATTGACAGCATACATCCTTAAAGAAGAGGGAAGCATATTTACCATAAATGTTTTAAACTGTTAACTAGTATATTCAGATTTTCTCTTTCCTCCTCTGTTGATATTGGAAATTTATACTGTCTTAGAAAAGTGTTCAGCTAATCTAAGATAGCATGCTATTTATTTGGCATAACATGTTCAGAATATTGTCTCAAGATTTAAAAATCTTTACTAGATCAGAAATTATATCATTTTTATTGCTCATAGTGCTGTATGTGTTTGTGTGTCTCCTTTTTTATTGATAAATTTTGCCACGGGCTCATCTATTTTAACCTCTTTTTCAAAAAACCATCCTTTGTGTTTTGTTAGTAATTTCCATATTGTTTTGTTTGCTCTTTTATTACTTTGTGCTCCTTTTCTTATGATTTCCCTCTTTCCATTTCTGTGGGTTTTCTGCTGTTCCTTTTCTAACTGCTTGTGTTAAATCCTCATTTGTTTATTTTCAAATCACTTATTTTCTAATATATACATTTATAACTAGAAACCTTCCTTTAAGAGATTACCACAACCCATGAGTTGTTATATGTACTATGTTCACTGCCATTCAATTATAAATATAGTATGATACCTACTTTACTTTCTTCATTAGCTCATGAATTATTTAGAAGCCTATTTTTCAATTTCCAGCTAGATGAGAGAGTTTGGGTTATTTTTTATAGTCCGTGCCTAATTTTGTTGAATTTATTTCATGGAATTTATTTATTTATTGCTAACATTTTTTGGGACCTTGTGTGATAATACCAACACACATTAGTCAAATATTTCCCATGTGTTAGGCACTATTCTAAACAGTTCACTACGTTTTAACTTGTTAAAACTCACAAAAGTCCTAGATATTATTATTACCTATAATTTGTGAATGAGGACTCTGAGCCATAACAAGACATAGCAAGATTTAACCACCTTGCACACCTAGTATATTGTGGTGCTAAGACTCAGACTTGGTCAAACTCCAGAGTCTGCACTTACACCCTCCAAAACAGACTGGTTCGATGTAGCATGCTCAAGGAGAACAGATGTTCACATTTGTTGAACGTGCAATTGGATATACATCGATGAGATCAGTTTTGCTAATTGAGTCATTCAAATCTTCTATATCCTTTGGTCTAATTAATATATCAATTTCTGGGAGATGTGTTAACATCTCTTATTTAGATTATAGTTTCATTAATTTCATCTCACTGTGCTTTTACTTTTTAAGTTCATTTCAGTTCATACTTGTCTTACCTTTTGATGAATGATTTTTTATTAACCTATATTTCTCTAATCTCTACTAATACTTTACAATAAATTCTATTTTCTGATATTACTTTACTTATACCACCTTTCATTTTCTTTTTATTTGAATTTGCCTAGCAAATCACTTTTTATTTTCATACACACATACATATGCATACATACACACACGTGGGTGTGTGTGTATGTATTTGTGTAATACACTACTTTTTTGCTGGATTGTGCATTTTACTCAATCTGAGATTTTCTGTTTTAATGGCTGAGTTATGCTGTAACTATTGATATTTTATATTTATTTCTACTGACTTATTTTGTATTCTTTATTTACCATCCTTTCTGTTGTTTCTATGTTTTCTCCTTTTCTGCCTTTCATCAGATTGATCAACTTTTTGGTATAGCACACCTTTTTTGCTTCTAGTGATTTCTAAGCTATAGATTGTACTTTTATTCTTTTAACTGTTAACCTTAAGTTTTTAATGTACACAATTATATAATGACATATTAGGTACATTATTATTTTTATTTTATTTTGTTTTGAAAAATGCAAAGAGTTTAGGAAGGCTTAATTTCAACCATTCAAATACATCCTTGTTGTCTAAAGCTTTATTTCCACATTATTTAAAACCAATGCCAGCCACTTTTTGAAAATCATTGCTTCTTATACTTTATTGCTTATTACTAGAATCAATTTCCTTCTTTTAAAGTTAGTAATTACTTCAGGAAGAGTCTGTAAGAGGCAAATTCCCCAACTCTTTATATGACCTAAAATACCTTCATTTCCCTTTATTCTTAAATGATAGTTTGAGAATAGATTTATAACTATTGTTATTTTTCCCTCAACATTTAAAAAACATTTCTTCTGTCTTGTGGCATCTATGTGACTAATTAGAACTTTGCTAGTAATTTTATTGCTGAACCATCATGGATCATGTCTTTTCCCTTTGGTATCTTTAAAGATTTCCTTTTGTCTTTTCATTTCCCAGTTTCCCTGTGATGTGTCTAAGTGGGCCTGGCTGTTCCTTCAGTCTGAGACCCATCTCATTCTCTATATCTACATCTTTCTATTCTATCCTTCTGGAACTCCTGCTTTAGAGTTTTACAGTTTTAGAGCTTACATTTAAGTCCTTGATCATACTGAATTACTTTTTCATATGGTATAAGCACAGTAGTATTTTCTTAAAGTGGCTACTGCCTAGAAAGTTCTTCTCTAAACATTAATGATCTGACCAAAAAAAGACAGATTTGGGGTTACTATACATAATTGTTATCATAGCACTATTAGATGATGTGAGTTACCAGCCTCCTTGATATTTTGATCTCTCTAAAATATATGGAATTTTAAATCTTAGTACAGAGATATTGATTCTTTTACATTTTCTATGGTCCACAGAACTAAAAGGAGCCATCATTACTTCAATTTTGATACAAGATAAAGAGGGAGTACTAAAGCACCAAGAACTACAAAGTTCAATGAGCTTTAACCAACTTGAGTCACTAGTATGATGGATTCTAAGGAAATTAAAAACTCATTTACGTAGGCTGATTTCTTACATTGTCTTGATGCAGCCTTGTTCTAAACTCTCACTGCCAGGATTTACAAAAAAAGAGGGAAAGTAATAAATTGGACACTTTCTTACCAAAACCACTGGACGTTTATTTGAAATTTAGATGTATTGACTGGAGACTTTTACGAATTTCTGGAAACTGATGTCAATATTTTCAATTAATGAATCACTGGCAAAGAGAAAGAATAGGAATTCTTTATAATATGGTAAACCCTAGTAAATAATTCTTCTCTGCATTTCTCTCTATATTGCACTATCAGGAAAAAAAAAGAGAGATGTAAGGGGTGAGACAAAAGACCCTATGTAAAGCTTTGGTCAGTGGAAGCAAAAAAAAAATGGTAAGAATGCTCACAGAGAAATGAGAGGAGCGAAAGGTAGAGGAGAAACCCAGAGAAGAACAGAGATGGGATAACATAGAAACTAAGGTGAAAGGAGAAGCAAAGACAAGAAACAGGGAGGAGGGGAACCACACATGACAAAAAACTATTATTTTCCACCTGTAATAAAAAAGGATGCAGTTTCTACTGGGTATTTATCCCAAAGATACAAATGTAGTGATCTGAAGGGGTACATGCACCCTGATGTTTATAGCAGCAATGTCCACAATAGCCAAACTGTGGAAAGAGCCAAGATGTCCATCGACAGATGAATGGATAAAGATGTGATATATATATACAATGGAATATTATGCAGCCATCAAAAGGAATGAAATCTTGCCATTTGCAATGACACGGATGGATCTAGAGGGTATTATGCTGAGCGAAATAAGTCAATCAGAGAAAGACATGTATCATATAATCTCACTGATATGAGGAATTCTTAATCTCAGGAAACAAACTGAGGGTTGCTGGAGTGGTGGGGGGGTGGGAGGGATTGGGTGGCTGGGTGATAGACATTGGGGAGGGTATGTGCTGTGGTCAGCGCTGTGAACTGTGTAAGACTGTTGAATCACAGACCTGTACCTCTGAAACAAATAATACATTATATGTTAAAAAAAGAAGAAGAAGAAGAAGAAGATAGAAGGAGGGGAAAAATGAAGGGAGGGAAATCAGAGGGGGAGATGAACCATGAGAGACTATGGACTCTGAGAAACAAACTGAGGGTTCTAGAGGGGAGGGGGTGGGGGGATGGGTTAGCCTGGTGATGGGTATTAAGGAGGGCACGTACTGCATGGAGCACTGGGTGTTATATGCAAACAATGAATCATGGAACACTGCATCAAAAACTAGTGATGTAATGTATGGTGATTAATATAACATAATAATAATTAAAAAAAAAAAAGGATGCAGTTTGAGAACCAGAGACCCAAGCCGAAGGCAGACGCCTAACAACTGAGCCACCCAGGTGCCCCCAGGGACAGGATCTTAAGTGGAACTCAAGAGAAGGAATCAATCAGCAATACATCTGGAAGTAATAATAAAGTGACTCAATCTTACTAACAGTTTGCAGCACAAAATCATACAACCAGGATTTAAGGTACTTACCCATCTGAAAATGTTCATGAGAAAATAATGAAATGTGGAAATAAAGGTGCTCCATCAGAGAGTGTGATAATTAGTGGGATGTAGCTGGAGGGCAGGCCCAAGCCCTGAGGCAGCAGCACCCCACCCCACTTCCTGGGACCTGCCTGGGACCTCACCCTTATGAGTCTGAGGCCACCAGAGGCACCCAAGGCCCCCACCTGGCTGAGAGGAACATATATATAATGCATATTATATATACAAATATTATTTATATAATAATAAATACAATATATAGTATATAAGTATAAAAAATATAATAATATATATTATATAAATAATATGTCATGTATAACTGAAACTTGCTAAGAGAGTAGAACTTAAGTGTTCTCACCAATAAGTATGTATATGTGCACGTGCATGCGTGTTTAGTGATGGATGTGTTAACTCAATGTACAGATATATCAGATATATCAGATCATTACTATGTACACTTCAAATACCTTACAATTTTATTTGTCAATTATACCTCAATAAGCTAGAATTTTTTTTAATACAGACTTATTTTGCTACATCTGGGCCTTTTAGATGTAAAGAAGGTCTGATGTATGATAGATCCCTCATCTTGAAAATGGCCTTTTGAAAGAATAAGGAAGAAAAAAATTATAGACAAGAAATGCCTTCTGAAAGTGACTTTTGGAAATGGAATTTTTAGACCACCTCTAGAAGAAATACCAGGAGCCACACGGGTCCACATATATTCAGTAGGTTAGAGGTGGCGAAGCCAAAGACAATGAAGAGGAGTAATATGGTTCCTATGCTATATGTGCCATATTAGGAGATATTTTCATATTTTTCCCATCATACTGTATGTGCATGATATTCCTCACAACTGTATAGTTAACAACACTAAGTACTTTTTTGAAATAGCTAATCTCTCTAGATGTTCTGAAGTGCCTGATTTATGTTTAAAGTAGAGATAGTAAAATAACACATTTTATAAATATCCTTCTGTTAAAATTAATATGAAATCTGTCTTTTGGAAACGGAATGACCAAACCACCTCTTTGAGCAGTATGATTGTGTGTGAGCACTGACTCAGGGGACAGGGAGAAGAAGGGACTGAAAAGGGCTCCACGTCAATGGTTTTATAATAAGACAAGATTAACCATTGTTCTGTATGTTCTGTCCATTTTGTTTTACTTTCCTGAGTATACAATGGACAAACAAGTCCTAATATTGCAACATCTAGTCTTTCCTAGGTGTTACACATGTTGCCAGTGTATGGTAAAAGAAGAGTTACCAAATTATTTTGCGCAGGGGTCCTGGGTGGCTTAATTGGTTAAGTGTCTGCCTTCTGTTCAGGTCATGATCTCAGGGTCCTGGGATTGAGTCCTGAGTTGGACTCCCTGCTCAGCAGGGAGTCTGCTTCTCCCTCTGCGCCTTCTCCCTGTTTGTGCTCTCTCTCTCTCTCCCACCACCCCCTCGCAAAAAAAATAAAACCAAAACCTTTTAAATAAATAACTTTGCACATTTTGTGTTACAATTTATAGGAAAGATGGCTCTGAAAATGACTTGTAAAATTCATCTCTAAATATTACAGATACTTATATTTGTCCATGCAGTGAACACTAGAAGTGTTAAATAAAAGAGTGTTAAATAGAAGAGACAATTTTGCAGTTGATCATGATAAACTAAAATACTCATACATATGCTTCATAAGATGTGTTTGTGGATCCAAATTATCCTTTATGCTTTATTCTTTGCATGAAGCATTTACCACCATTGTCAGCTCACACCAAAGGGCACTCAGAGTAAACTTGCATATGTCTTAAATGACCTGGGTGCTTGGTCTGTAACTTGCCATGAAAACTTGCTTCTGCTCATAGTCTTTGTGTTTGCATAGGATGGAGGGAAGGAAAGTGGCTCTGTGTTTTGAGAAATTTCAACTCTCTGTCCTTAGGTTTGAAAATCAAACTCTTCTAAGTGTTGTTCTGCCCTATCTCTTCTTTCTACTTTTCTTTTCTTTCCCTTTTTTCCTCTGCATTCTGAAATGCCAAAGAGGTTTGGGAAGGAAGATATCACACAATTAGGACATTGGAAGACGAAAGTCACTCCCATTCCATTGCTTTTTTAGTCTTATCTTCCTGGGAGGCCATTTCCCAACACCAGAGGAAATATTAGGAGCATTAACTCTTTTCATTGCTAAGACTCTGTTTAAGTCATCGCAACCAGCAGTACTCTCAAGGACCCTCTGTTTTAAAATCAAGGTGATACTAGTACTTTAATCTGTTTAGTACAGTGTTATTAAAGTTGTGTGGAAAGAAAAAGAAAGACCCTCACCTTCTTTTGGGACCATGTTAACATTTTTGAAAATGTGCATTATTCTTCTCAGTAGATAAAACATTTAAGGTCAGAACTATACTAGAATATCCAGATTCCCTGCAATTGGTTTTCTGCCACTGAAACCTCAAAACGAGATATTCTCAGCAGTGTACTGCATATATTACACGGGTGCATCAAAGATTTATAACTCCTCTTGGTCCACCTCCGGGGAGCATTTCATCATCGAAGAAAATAACTAAACTCATTTGAGCCCCTCTTTAATTTTTAAAATGAAAATCTATATCCATCAGGCATATGTCAGAGTTTTCAGAGAGAAAACTAAGATAACTTTTGCAAAATTCTTTTTTTAACACAATTACAAAGTACTCAGATTGTAAAGAAACTTTTACATTAATAAAAAGTATCTACCAAGTAACTACCAATTCCCTAGTATTATGCTCTATATTTAGACTCTCTACTACAATTTAAAATACACACACACACACACGAACATGCATGCACACATGCACACACACACACACAGTCTTAGAGATGTGTTTTTCCTCTTCTGACATGTATTACCATTGTTTCACCTTTGATAAGTTTCACTGAGGAGCACTTCTCAACCTAAATTGTGTCTGCACAGTGCACTCACTTTGGCTTTTTGATGAAAATGCCAAGTCAATTCAAAAACAACCCCATTTGCTGTACTTTTTATCCCATACATGAGCAAATCTACTGAGCATATTAGTTTCCTCTAAGATGGAGAACCCTCTTTTACATTTTAGCTTAATAAGAGCAAAACTTACTGTAATAACTGAGTGGGAAAACCAGCTGATGCTTATAAACTGCATTATTAGGTTATCAGCCAAAGTGTTTTATATATATTATTTACTGCTCATGAACCCTTAGAAAATAGTACTATTATTACCTCCATTTAAACATTCAAAGAGAGAAATAACTTTCTCAAAGTTACAGAGCTAGGATTTGAATGGAAGAAGTCTAGAGCCAGAGACCAATGCCAACCACTGCAATATACACGTTAGCCTCTCTAAGACCCACATGCAGGAGTATAAGCAGAGAACTATCATTAATTCACACTAACTAGATGTAACTAAGGGTGAATAAGCCAAACATGTGAATACGTCAGTTCCTGACCTCACCTTTTCCAGAGCTGTGTTTTGTCTTTAAGCAGTCATTTACATGTCCAGCCTGTCAATATAGCAACCTCTCTGACTGACATATACAGAATTCTTCCATGCTCTCAAAAAATAATTGGTTTCACCTATTCCAAATACGTCAAACATTTGCTAACTATTGTGACAAATATGTGGAAAGTCAAGTGGTTATCAAAACTATGTATTTCTTCTAAGTCAATATGTTGTAAAAAAATTTGCAATTAATAAACAGTCCTATTCAAGTATTGATTACTTAATGGGTTATCCCTTTTAGGATTATTAGACAATACATGAATAAATAAATATAAGTGTGAAATTTGCCTGCATACTTTGTTTCTAAGGAGGTGTCAGTCACTTTCATTTCTTAAATATCATTTGTATTGTTAAATTATCATGTTTTTTAAGCTCTGACCTCTTTGAGTTTCATTTCTGACTGCCACATGGAATTCTTCATCTGGAAACCTAGCATGCACTTTGAAAATCAACAGGTCACCATTCTTGAAGCTTCTAAATCTGTTTAGATTAAATATATTTCAGTGCTCATATAGAAGTGCATGACTCAGGGTAAAATAAAACTTTCTGAATGATACATTTTCTGACAAAAATTCAGATGTGACTTATATTACTCATCGAATCCTAACCCCAACCATCAAATTTAGAAATCACCCAATCCACCTGCTTCATTTTACAGTTGAAGAGGCTCAGACCCTGCAAGAAAATGTGACTTGTCCAAGATCATCCTGAGTTGTAGCTGAACTGCAACTAGAATCTTGAATTCTGATTTTTTTGTGTAATTGCCATTATTTTTATACTGAGCATCCTATAAGCCAGCCACCATAGGGAGTGTTTTACTTGTATTATCTCATTTAATCCTCAAAACAATCCTGTAGGGTAAGCATTATCCTACAAATGAGGCAAGTGGAGCTCAGGGTGGTAAAACCACTCATCTAAGTTTGTGGAATGACAGCATCAGAATCCCAACATGTGCCTTTTTTGCTCTAAATTCCCTGGGTTTAGTCAGCTTCTCTAGAGCAATGTTCATTCTGTGTTACTCACTTTCCTCCTATGAATGCAAATTGTATAAACATAGAGATACATTTGACCATTTTAACCATTAAACACTTCATATTACAGTGTTTTCTACAATAGAATTAACATATTAAAATGTGTTAACAACCACATATTTTGCACAAATGTTTTGAAGCCTTAATTTCAACTTGTAGGACATGCCTACAAATCATAAGGTAACCACACATTTTGTTATAATTTGTATTCTATTAGTCACTAATTGGACGCCATGTAGTTGGAGTCTATTAAACTGTGTATTAAGTTATCCAGTGCCTCTTTTCCTGAATCACCACAGATATTATCACTATAAATCAGTACCCTTCAAATTTCATTTCATAACTCAAGATATATTCAAATATTTTAGTGGGTGTCAAAAAATCTCAAAAATATTTCATTTATTTCACTTATATTTTGGAAATCTGCATGTTCCATATATTAATTTAAATTTGGGATGGGTTAAGAAGAGATCTAAAGGAAGCTTTAAAATGGAATAGTATTGGGACACCTTGATGCCTCGGTTGGTTAAGCGTCTGCCTTCAGCTCAGGTCATGATCCCAGGGTCCTGGGATCGAGCCCTATGTCAGGCTCTCTGCTCAGCAGAGAACCTGCTTCTCCCTCTGTCTGCTGCTCCCCCTGCTTTTGCTCTCTCTCTCTCTGTCAAATAAATAAATAAGTAATCTTTAAAAAAATAAAATAAAATAAAATGGAATAATATTATAACTATAAGTACCACAGAGGGAAAAACAAACAGGAGAAAGTATTAAAGAGTAAGAATACTAGGAAGAATTTAAATAGGTAGTAAGCAATATGAAATTCCTCACCTACATAAAATCAAAGAATTTGAGATATCCACAGAGGCAGCTGTGTAAACCTCTACACCTCCTCTAGGTTGGTGTGGTCCCAATATTGAAAACCTTGCCCGAGAGCAGTCCAATTTAAGCAGTGACTATAGCTATGAACAAGCAATTATATGTTCATCATCATGGCCAAAATGCATCATGTGGACTATCTACACAATCAATTGTTCAGCAAGCCAATTCATCTCAATAAGACAACATTAATAAAGAATTAGATAAACTATCATCTGGTTATATCATGCATAAGAAATCACCAACTAGGGCGCCTGGGTGGCTCAGTTGGTTAAGTGACTGCCTTCGGCTCAGGTCATGATCCTGGAGTCCCGGGATCGAGTCCCACATCGGGCTCCCTGCTCGGCGAGGAGCCTGCTTCTCCCTCTGACCCTCCCCCCTCTCATGTACTCTCTCTCTCTCACTCTCGCTCTCTCAAATAAATCTTTAAAAAAAAAAAAAGAAATGACCAATTAGTTCTCAAAAACTGTCCTCTCCATACTTCCTCTGTGGATATCGCCCTAGGTCAGATAATGTCACTTCTCACCTTGATTATTGTATTAAGCTTTTAATGGGTCTCCCTATCTCCAATCTTATCAACCCCACATTGCACTTTAATGACTTTTCATCACCTGGAGAATAACTAGAAACTCCTTTTTGTGCTTGGCCATTGCCTCCATCTCCAGCCACAACTGGCCTCTCTCTCATGGGAAACCTGTGTCCCAGCCATGTGAACTGAGTGCTAATCCTGCACCCAACACTCTCTCTCTCTCTCCTCCCTCTTCCTGTAATGTTTCCCCTGAATAGAATGCTTCTCTTTCCTTCTACACTTGGATGACTTCACCTTTGACACTCTACTCATTCTTTGATCTCCCCCAAGTAAAGCTTTCCATGACCTTTCCCAGGCTGAGCTGCTTCTCTTCTGTGCTTCCTTTGCATCATCTACCAAACCACTTAGTCTCCGGCAGCATTTACTATCTCCCCAACAGGACAAGTTCTTGAGGTCAGAGACTGTCTTATTCATCTTTATGTCCTGGTAACTAGCTGAGCACCTGGCACATGGAAAATACTCAATAGATGTTTGTTGAAATGATGAATAAATGAAATAGCTTAGTATTTCCCCACAGTGCCTGATCTTAAGAATCACTTGGGTCCTAATTAAAAATGCAGATCCCTAAACTAATCCCTTAGAGATTCATATTGACCAGTGTGGAATGGGGCAAAAGATTTTGAATGTTTATCAAGTATTCAAAGTGATTTTCATGAGGATGAAGGAGGAAATGGGAGAATCACTATAGTCATTTAATCATAAGAATTAAGAACATCTATGTCTTTCACAAAATAGCTCTGTCCTTGGGTTGCCTCTCTTTGAAATATCCATGGGGACACGCTTCCCCATTTACCTGATACCTAACTGTGTTGTGCAAATTAAAAAAAAAAATTTTTTTCATCATACAAAAATAAGGGCATGAGAATAATCTATCCTTAGTTCAGAATATAAAGTCAGCAAGGGACTTAGTTATGATTTCAACATTGTTTGTATTCTTTCAGCCAGTGTTTTGGATGTGGCCTAAAAATGTCATGACTCAGAGTAGTTATTTGTACAATTGCTTTAAAATTTTATCTAAACCACTGTAATTTCACACCTGGCATTGAAGTTATCTAGTTTGCCTGCATGAACTCCACTTACTTGATGATTACACAGTACTTTCTGAAACTTAGTGTGTAATGTTTTATTCTTTAACTCACAAACTTGTTCAAAGAGAATACCTTTCTTCATGTTGCCACTTACTCAATATACATCACTCCTTAATTCTGGCAGTAATCTTTTCACCTCCACCACTCAATGGAAACTTTTCTTTTGAAGATCGCTAATAATCTCCGAATTGCCAAATCTAACAAAATTTAGCAGCACCAGTTGGCTTCTGGACTAATAGTGCAAGGCAAGCTTTTCTTCAACACTCATTGCTTGTTGGCTTCCTGGTGTTCCCACTCTGCTACTTTGGATCTCCTTTGCTATTTTTTTTTTTTTTATTCTTCTGCTTCTAGATATGCTTGATTCCGTTTTGGAATCTAAACTTACTTGTCTGGCAGTTCTTCCAAATTCGGCAAGCTGTTTGGATCTTACCACACAACACTGCTCTCCATGTATCCTATGGTCTAGACCAGCACTAGTCACATGTGGCTTTTAAATTAATAAGAATTAAAAGAAATTAAAAATTCAATTCCTCTGTCACATGATCCACATGTCAAGTGCCCAGTAGCCATATGTAGCTAGTACAACACATTTTTAGAACATTTCCAACATAACAAAAAGTTCTGTTAGGCGGTGCTAATCTAGACAGCTGGACTACTCGTCTTTTTTATCTCTAAGTTTTAGCCCATTCCACTCCCTTTATCAGGAATGCTGTCCACCAACCATATCTCTTCCTATTGAAATGACCCCTTCTTTAAGATTTACCCTAAATATTTGCCTCTCTCCAAAATCTTTACCAATCACTCCAGCTGGAAGTGTTTATGGTTCTACTACGAACTCCCAAAATTCTCTGTGTCACTCTTACCCATGTTTCTTTGCTTTATCCTTATTGGTGTGAACATATCTGCCAATTGTCACTGAGTACTTTCCATGTGCTAAGCTAAGTGCTTGATATTTCTCAGATCCTTACAACTCCCCTGTGAAATATATGGTGTTTCACTATATTAATGTTAAGGAAATGGATGTAAGATGATGAAGTGATTGGCCAAATGAAAGTTTGAGATGGGAAGTGATTGTCCACGGTCACAGAGTAGTGAGCCCTGAATCACTCCAGGTCAGTCTAACGTCAAAGCCCATACCCTTTAATCGTGGGGACACACTGCTTCCTCTATCTCATTTACCGTATCAATGCCCACTCCATATTCCTAATAGTACACACAGCTCCACTGGTGAATGAGTGAATAAATGAATAAATGCCTCAAATGTATAAGGTAATTTACAGTTCATAAAACTTGTTGACAGCCATAATTCATTTCCATATGATTTCCCCCAATAGCTCTGAGGTTGCTGTGCAGGAAACATTATCTCCATTTCACAGAGGCTGAAAGAGTTCAGAAGCCTCCTGAAGTTCACATTGCTATTTAGTGACAGGGATAGGAAGTCAGCCCAGGTCTTCTGTCTCCAAGTTCTCTCAGCCTTTCTTTCAAATACCCTGAGGGTTCAAAACTCATCAATACACCAAAGACTCAAAGTGTCATATCTCAATACACTATTTTCTATTTGCCCTTGTTTATTCTTTAAAAAACAAGATAATGAAGCTTAATTGTTTATGTCTATGGGAGGGGGGAGAGGCAGTGTAGTCAAGTTTTCAGTGTTGGTTAAATAGCCACATATTTAGATCTTTATCATTCTGTTTTTGCCTTAACCCCATTAAAATAACTTGCTTGTATTAAACAAAAATTCTGGGAATGTTAATTAGCAATTTAGCTATGAATATGCATGATTATTTTTAAGTCTTATAATATGCATGGGTCTTATCTGTAATTATATCTGCAAGTTCTTCCCCCCCCCTTCAGGAAAGCCATTTAAAACACATTTGGGAAATGTTTAAAAAAAATTAATTCTATTACTCTTATTTTCCAGAATTTTCTTAAATGTTTTATGGCTATAATTATTTTTTCCTTCTCAAGGCAAAGCAATATATCACAAGATACATTATCATATTTATTGACAAAATACAAGATTCAAAAAATTAATTTTATACCAGTTAAATAACAGAAGAAAAAGGTATACTGATTATCTTCTTTATTATATTAATTTTCTCATATACTTAAACAGTTTTGTATTTTGTCTTGTATCTGCATTTACACTTAAGAGTGGATATCATACTTCCATTTATTAATTTATCCATCTTGGAACCTTATGTATTTATGTGTATATATAAAGTTAGTTGGGAATAAGACATAGAAGGATTAAACTCACCTATTTTGAGTGCCTTTTCCTTGTCATGATGCAGATTCTTTACAAAAATTATCTTATATAACCCAAAGAGGAGTTTAAAAAATGATTTGCCCAGACAACCCTGCCAGAAAGTGGCAAAGGTCAGTTTGAACCCAGGCCTGCCTAATTCCAAAGTCTATAAACTTTTGAGTATAGGTGACCAATGATTGAATGGATGAATATTAAATTAAAGGCCACATGAGTAAAACATAAATGTGCCTGATATCTATTCACTAAAATTTTTATTGAATGAATTAATAAATAAATAAATAAATAAATAAATAAGTGGCTAGAGCTCAATACACATCAGCTCACTAACCTCCCCACCAAAAGAGAAGATTTTCAAATAAACACTCAGAAGGAATACACAATTAGGAAAACATTTCAGCAACAATGGGGCTTTTATAGGACTCTTCCAAAGTTCAAAGTCTTAATGCATAAGCAATTTCCCTGAAGCCTATAATGCCCCTGGATTTCAAGTTGAGGAGTCTGATCATCTGGAAACAGAAAATTAAGTATCTAAAATATTGTTAAATAAATAGATTGAACTGAAATTAGCCTCTTAGGACTTTAACTGCTTCCATATTAAGTCCAAGAGATAGAAAAAGGAATGATGTTCACTACAACCAAATATTGCCTAATTCCAAACTTAATTTCTGCAATTTGATCTAATGTTACATCAAGGCATATGGGCCCTCCACATGTGAAGAGCTTACACCAACTTAAAGCAAATGCATCACATGGGCAAGAATGCAAACTCAACTAGTAGTGATATTTCTTTTGCTTTATTTCATTCCTTATTTCCTATGCCTGCAGCCACAATCCAAACCTATCTCCAGTCACTTTACCACTGGCTTATCCTAAAAGCTTTGTAGCTCTTCTCCCTGCCATCAACTTTTCTTCCCACTTCCACTCTTCCTGCAAATGGCTGCTAGAAAAATCTTCCCCAAAGACAGCTTTTATCACAAGTTCAAAACCTATCACAATTCTCTAATGCTTGGTATATAACAGACTCTCAAAGTCTTTCCCCTCTCACCATCCTAGTTTCTCATGTCTCCTTGAGGCAGATTCTACATGAGTTTAAAAAAAAAAATCAGCTTTCTTATCAGTGCCTTTTGGCATGCTGGCGATCCTAATTTAGAGCTTCTAAAACCTGCTCTGCAAATTATCTTTGACATATTTTCATCTGGGTATACTATCAGTCTCTATATTAGTCAGGGTCCCAGAAGGAAACATCCCAGATGGTTCAAATGAAGAGATTTTAATGAAGGAGTTATTTACCAAATTGTAGACAGAGTTACGGAACAAACAAGATGGTGAAGCATCCAGAGACTAGCAACAGTGAGAAGACAATATTACTGATAGAGATGAGAGACGAGAAAAGGGGATAGCATTTCCTCAGAAGCCCAGGTAAAGCAGGAGGCACGGAAGAGGGCAGCCTGGAGGAAATGACAGCCTAAAAGGACACCACCACAGCCAGGGAACAGGGTCAAAGCAGGACGTAGAGAGGAAATATGCCACCTCTATCTCCTCTCACCCTCTGATATCCTTCTAGTGCCTTCCATTGGCCACGCCCAAGATGAAGACAAAGGGAAGAGAGTCCTGGTCATGCAGTCTTCAAAGGTCAGCTTCCCAGGACTCAGAGAAGACAAAGAAAGGTGGAGAATGGGTGGGAACATGGCGAGTGGAGAACTTGCATGGCCCCAGTTAAGCTGTGGCCTTAATTGGAGGGTAGTAATTTCTGAGATTACTGGCATTCAGAGTGAGAGAACAGCTAGAAACCTCACTGAAATTGCAGCTATGTGTTGCTTTGAGCAACTTCATTTACTTAGAGGCTCAGCTTCCTTATCTTTAACATAAGAATAATACTCCATTTATAGAATAATTCTGAATATTCAAATAAAAATGTATGTAAAATATCTGGCACAATAAGAAATAAATAAATGGTAACTACTGTTACTGACTAAATGAAAATTAGTATAATAAAACTGACTTATAAAACCTCTTATAAAAGAATGGACCATCAAAGATAAGAATCAGTGCATGTTAGTGGTCACCTTTGTAGCTCACCTCCACCCCACATCCCCTTGCCTTAAAAAATATGGCAGGACATCTTTAGAACTTGGCAGGCAGACTATTTTATTTTACACTAGTGACTTGGATGCCATTTCTCTTCCTCCACTCAGTAACAGACGGTGCCCTGGACAGCAGTGACATCTGCAGCCCCGAGGGAGAAGGCACAGAGTTTAATTTTGCTTTTGGTTTAGGGCTTTAAGTACACCAACAGATTTTTTTTTTTTCCCTGTCAGTTTGCATCTAGCTTTGTATCTGACATTTTTAATGCTTTATGTATTTGGATTAACCCAGAAATTTATAGCTCCAGGTTTTTGCTTATTTTGCTTTAAGTCTCTAAATTCAACCTCCTTGATTTAAAAAAAAAAAAAAGGCAAAAGAAAATGTGAAAAAGTATTCTGGCTGTCATTTCTGTATCACTAAGCATGTTAGAAGGGGGCATTCTGCTTTTTGAGCTTCTTCTCATTACAAATTCTTAACATTTGAATATTTTAAATAATAAAAAACAAGAATACTAGGGAGAGCCTATAAAAATCTGTGGTCAATTTGACTCCACTAGAAAAAGGAACTTAAAAGCTGAGAGGAGAACATTTATAAAGGTTATATGTCATGTTCACTAGAAAGGAATGAGATTCTACACTGATTTCTGTTATGAGAGGTATAAACAAACAAACAAACAATAAATAAATAGAGAAATAAAGAAAGGGGGAGAGAGAGAGAAAAGGAAGGAAGGAAGGAAGGAAGGAAGGAAGGAAGGAAGGAAGGAAAGAAAGAAAGAAAGAAAGAAAGAAAGAAAGAAAGAAAGAAAGAAAGAAAGAAAGAAAGAAAGAAAGAAAGAAAGAAAGAAAGAAAGAAAGAAAGAAAAAGAAAGAAAGAAAGAAAGGGAGGGAAGAAGGAAGGTAGGAAAAAGGCTTTATTCTTAGAAGGTCAAGTGTCTGTACTGGGAAGAGTTTGATCCTTTGAGTCCAATTTTCAGGAGAATTTCTATAATAGGAGACTTTCCTGATGTTTGAATGTTGTGGGTACATTTGGGACCATAAAAATTTCCTACTCTGGCATCCCACGGTGAAAAAGCATCTATCCCTAAGAATATAAAAATAGAATTCTCATTACTGCGACACTATCCAATCTCAATGGCATCTGTAATTTCCCTGTGCCCTGGGGCAGTATTCAAAGGTCAAGAACACTAAAGCCTCTGTCCATAGGATAATTAGATCAAAAGAGACCTGAAGGCTGGCCTCAGGTAGCTATTTCTAATGGGAATCAGTCACAGGACAATAAAAACTACAGTTCATGCCCAAATGTTCTCCTTGGTCAAGGAGGGACTGACTAGATAGAATCTGGACTCAGGGGTCATTCCTGATTGGCCTGAATCCAAAACACCACATCAAAACTCAAGAAGCCTCACAAACAAATAATTAACAGCTAATTTAGGTGTTTGGATTAGATAAATGATTCATAGTCCCCTTCATCTTCTTAGACTTGATTATTCTAAGCTAGATCAATGTTCTGAATTTACAATAGAATATTGAGCCTCACTTCAACTGTGCAATGGGTAGAAGAAAATAAACCAACCGGGCCTTCTTTTATTTTGATGACAGAAAGACAAATAGAACGGTGTGCCTAAATCATTCAAACTAGTAGATCACATTAGCAGCAATTCACTGTAAGATAAGGAGATAGATGGGATTTCTGGTCCTGGTTCCTTTCTCTGGCCCTGAGACAAGTTACTTAATAATGGATTCCAGTTTCCTAATCTGTAAAAAAAGGACTCTGGATAAATAATCTCTAATATTTCTTCCATCTCTACAAAAAAAGTTGTTGTTTTATATACCAAGAAGGACAATTGCAGACCTATATTCTGATGAGGTTGCATTTCAGGTGGATCTGCAGCAGCCGAACGAGTACACAAAAACTCTAACACCAGATAAAAGAAGGACTCAGCCAGAATCATGCCAAGTTGAAGAAGCCAAGTCACAGAAACAAAAGAAATCCTTTAACCAAAAATGGCTCACATCTGAAATTATATTGTTGATGTATTCCACACCTATTTGTTGGATATGTATCCAAAAACTTGGTTTAGAGATAGAGAGATAGATAAATCTATAGAGAGATAATCAATAGAGAAATAGAAAAATAAGACATTTTTCAACCATATTTTCTAAAAAAAACAGTTGTACTATATACATATATATGTATATATAATGAAAAAATAAAAATCAGACTAGAGACAGTACAGATCGTTTAGTAAGAAATGATTAAGGGTGAAGAAAAGCAGAGCTGGTGGCATCACAATTCCAGACTTCCAGCTCTATTACAAAGCTGTCATCATCAAGGCAGTATGGTATTGGCACAAAAACATCATCAAGGCAGTATGGTATTGGCACAAAAACATGGTAATAGATCATGGAACAGAATAGAGAGCCCAGAAATGGACCCTCAACTCTATGGTCAACTAATCTTTGACAAAGCAGGAAAGAATGTCCAATGGAAAAAAGACAGTCTCTTCAACAAATGATGTTGGCAAAATTGGACAGCCACATGCAGAAGAATGAAACTGGACCATTTCCTCACACCACACACAAAAATAGACTCAAAATGGTTGAAAGACCTAAATGTGAGACAGGAGTCCATCAAAATCCTAAAGGAGAACACAGGCAGCAACCTCTTCGACCTCAGCCACAGCAACTTATTCCTAGAAACATCACCAAAGGCAAGGGAAGCAAGGGCAAAAATGAACTATTGGGACTTCATCAAGATAAAAAGCTTTTGCACAGCAAAAGAAACAGTCCACAAAACCAAAAGACAACCGACAGAATGGGAGAAGATATTTGCAAATGACATATCAGATAAAGGGCTAGTATCCAAAATCTATAAAGAACTTATCAAACTCAACACCCAAAGAACAAATAATCCAATCAAGAAACAGGCAGAAGACATGAACAGACATTTTTCCAAAGAAGACATCCAATGGCCAACAGACACATGAAAAAGTGCTCAATATCGCTCGGCATCAGGGAAATCCAAATCAAAACCTCAATGAGATACCACCTCATACCAGTCAGAATGGCTAAAATTAACAAGTCAGGAAACAACAGATGTTGGCGGGGATGCGGAGAAAGTGGAACTCTCCTACACTGTTGGTGGGAATGCAAGCTGGTGCAACCACTCTGGAAAATAGTATGGAGGTTCCTCAAAAAGTTGAAAATAGAGCTACCCTACGACCCAGCAATTACACTACTGGGTATTTACCCCAAAGATACAAATGTAGGGATCCGAAGGGGTACATGCACCCCGATGTTTATAGAGCAATGTCCACAATAGCCAAACTGTGGAAAGAACCAAGATGTCCATCAACAGATGAATGGATCAAGAAGATGTGGTATATATATATACAATGGAATATTATGCAGCCATCAAAAGGAATGAGATCTTGCCATTTGCAATGATGTGGATGGAACTTGAGGGTGTTATGCTGAGCAAAATAAGTCAATCAGAGAAAGACATGTATCATATGACCTCACTGATATGAGGAATTCTTAATCTCAGGAAACAAACTGAGGGTTGCTAGAGTGGGGCAGGGTGGGAGGGATGGGGTGGCTGGGTGATAGACATTGGGGAGGGTATGTGATATGGTCAGCGCTATGAATTGTGCAAGATTGTTGAATCACAGATCTGTACCTCTGAAACAAATAATGCAATATATGTTAAGAAAAAAAAAGAAGAAGAAGATAGCAGGAGGGGAAGAATGAAGGGGGGGAAGTTGGAGGGCGAGATGAACCATGAGAGACGATAGACTCTGAAAAACAAACTGAGGGTTCTAGAGGGGAGGGGGGTGGGAGGATGGGTTAGCCTGGTGATGGGTATTAAAGAGGGCACATTCTGCATGGAGCACTGGGTGTTATGCACAAACAATGAATCATGGAACACTACATCAAAAACTAATGATGTAATGTATGGTGATTAACATAAGAATAAAAATAAAAAAAACAGAAATGATTAAGGGTTAAAAATAGTACTCAAATATATCTGGTATAAGATCCTACACCCCAAGAAAATAAGCTGTGATTTTTACTTTTAGCTCCCTAGAATTTAATTAAAAATCATCATTCTCATGAGTGCTAGTTAACAATGATAGAAATCACTTACATATTAAGAACAAAACACACACATACAAAAACCGTATTCACATTGACTGAGTCAGGGTCCCTGGGTGGCTCAGTCAGGTAAGCATCTGCCTTCAGCTCAGGTCAAGATCCCAGGAGTCCTGGGATCCAGTACCACATTGGGTTCCCTGCTCAGGAGGGAAGTCTGCTTCTCTCTCTGCCTCTGCCCCCCGCGCCCCCCGCTCTTGCTCGAGTTCTCTCTCTCTCTCAAATAAATAAAATCTTTAAATAAAATTGACTGAGTCATTTGGGAACATTACCTTAAAAGATGGAGACATGGGAATACTTTGTACAACCAAACACTGAATTCCACTCACCAGTGAGATTAAACCAGTGAATTAAATAAAGAAAATTAAAGAAAAAAAATGAACAGCCAGATTAATTGCATAAACATTGGTCAAAGATAGAAATATTTACATAAGAATTTCATGAATAAATAGAATGTAAGCAACCTAAATACTTTTCTAACCAACAACTGGATATCAGTAGCTAAATAAACCTTTCACTTTTTTCTTTGTCTTTCTTCATCCTTATTCTCTCACTTTAAATAAAGGAAAACGAAGCGCGTTATTTGTTGAAGAGTTTATGCATATACTGCATCATAGCCCAATCTCACAACTTTAAAGTCCACGTAGCAACTAGAAATGACTTAGAAGAAAAACAGGGAGATCATGTTCCATTGGGGAGAACTGTCTTTCATTGTAGTGTAAACTTAATAAATATATATAGAAGTATTTTTAGGCTGTTAATCATTCAACAAATATTTATCCAGTGTCTTCTAAGTGGTAGGCACAGTAGACATGAAGGTAAACGACAAAGACATGCTCCTTGTCCTCATGGAGCTTACAGCTTAATAGGGAATCAATCAAACAAACAATCCCATAAATAAGGTATAATTGAGTAATCATGTAAAAGTGAGTACAGTTCTCTATAGGCAGATAGCAAGGAGATCTGACCTAATCAGACAGGTAAGACAAGTTGGGGGGCTTTGTGTCTTGTTCCTGGAGTCTCACTCATCAGCAAACAGGTGAGAAAAGTATTTCCAAGAATAGAACGTCCTTCTGAACACCCCAAAGTCCTGTCCTATGGGCAGCTACTGACTATGTACCTCTGTATCCAAAGCTGACTCTTGCTTTTTGACTGGCCTTCCTGAGAGTGAGCTCAACATGTCATGAGAGATGAATCAACACTTCAGCACAAACCCCACATTATCCAACACCTTCTTCAAACATGGCGGCTCAGCTTTGGTCCTTACCCATTAGTGATGGTTATTGTAGCATGATTGGCTTTGCAGGGATCCCATGGGACTCATCACCCCTCCTCGGCATATTCTTACAGTGACATATTAGGTAGTTTAAAAGCCTAGTGAAGAACTGGATAAACAGAATTTTCTAGAGCTGAGATGCACACACAACATCCAACTACAAACTAAGTCCTAACTTCTAAAAATAGAAGTTCCTAACAAGAGGCAACCATCAACATGGAAAAGAATACAAAATCAATCCAAGATTACCCCCCAGTCCCACCCTGCTCCTTCCTGTCCTCTTACCCTTAGAATAGCCAGAGGAGTAGACTAGCCATAACTGTCTTGATCAGCACCTAAATATCTTTGATAGACCTGGGAGATAGAGAGCAGGAAAAAGAGCCCAGGGGAGTCTGTTGTTTTTGATAGCAGAAAATCATGGGACATTTAAGCATAGGAAACAGAGAATGAACTTAGCCTTAATAGAGAAATTAGGTTTAGATGATTTCATAAACAAATCTGATTTAATTTTTAATTTTTGAATACATTCACTAATTCAAGTATGGTTTTAAACCCTCAGGGAGCAGGAATGGCACAGGGGTGGGTGGGCATTTCTAGCTATCCTCTACTTTCCAATATAACTTTCTGAAATAAAAGGAGGAAACCCAATTTGTGTAATAACAAAGGCTCTTATCTGAATCCAAAGTCAAGTTTGTTTTTTTCCTTGGAAATATAAGCTTCTGAAGGACAGGGGACTGCATTTTCTTATCCTTTGTGGCACTTGGCACAATATCATTTCTTTCAAGGTGCCTTAACGCGGGGGTGATTATAATGGTACAATCTTCATCCTACTCTTTATAACCACAATTAACCCAGGTAACCCTGCACAGGTACAGTGATGTTCTCCTTTAGTTAAGTTGGCTAATTCCAAAACAAGGGCTCTATCATGAAGCCACAGCAGGTGTTATAACATAGAGACATCGATGACAGGATCAATCTGCATATTAATATAAACTGCAAAGTTAAATCTGAGCTTCCCCACAGTATTGACAAGAATTACCTACACCCTCGTCATACCCACTGGCCCATCTTGAGATCACCCAGTTAAGTACTTACACCAACAAGGAAGAAAACAGAGCAGCAAAATTCCAGATACCTTTTATACCCCTTATACAGTTGTATACCTCTGTTTATACTACCTCTATAGCATAAACAGATTTTATTAATTTCTGAGAAGGATACATGAATTCATTAATGCCTACAGATCAACAGCACGGTAACATAAATGAAAAGCCAATGAATATGTATTTTTTCTAAAAAAACCTTCATAGTTAATTTATCTTATAGAGTCAAAATTGTGTTATCCAAAATAATATGTATGGAGACTTTCTTGAATAATACCCCCATCCTTAAGTTACTATAGTTCATATGTAGCCAGCTTCCCAGGTAATAAAATATATAAAACGTGAAGTTAAACTTTGATGGTTGCCTCGTGTTTATTCTGAGTGGTAATGAGTGTCCTAGAGCAGCAGAGAAAAGGGCAAAAATAAGAGTAGACTATATTTTGAAAGGACAGAGAGGCCTTATTCTAGAAATGTGTCTCATCAAGGTGAACTCACTCAAGAGATTTGGATCCTAAGAACCTGGTGGATTAAGATGTGGTCCATATGGGTTTCTTGAAAAGGAAGCTTTCAATCTGGACCCTGAAATGAGGATGGGATGTACCTGAAAACGAAACCAAGAAAGGCTGCTTTCTCAAGAAAAAAAAAAAAAAAAGTCAACTGGAGATAGATACCTAAGACTTAGGAAGTAAAACCTGTAGCCAATTTGTAACATTCCATAAGGACAGACTGAATAATGAGATTATGTGTCATTTCCAAATGCATACAGTGTTTGCCTGGAGATTTCTTTGAGGTAAATCTACCCTTGAATTATCCTTGCCATGTGAAAGATAGTACTGAGCTGCCCAGCGATTTATCAAGGGGCAAAGTTCCGCGGGCGCAGGGCTGTGGTCCTTGAAGAACACTGGAGCTCTTCCGTGGTTAGAGAGTCAGCAGTGACAGAACACACTGTGTGTGTCTGTCTTTGAGAGGGAGAGGAGGGGCTGGTCATGAGGAACCGTGTTGAGTTTTGTCCCTTTTCGCAAATCGTAATCACTGGTTATTTATATCAAAGGATTATCATCCTCATGATCCTCATCTTTAATGATACCTGAGTCTTCCCAACAGTCTATACTTACCCCAAATACACACCAAAGTTATTAAGACCTGGAAGAACAAAGTGTTTGCCCATCCCCATAATCATCTGTCCTAAAAGGTCATTTAAACATTTAATCAAAGCCGAGGCCCTTTGGGGAAGCATGTTAGTCATGCAGCCGGCACCACAGTCTGCACTCGGTTTTGTGTCCATCTTAGGAATGATGCAGACTGACCCCACAAAAAAATCAGTAGCAGGGGAGAAAAAGTTAAACAGTTTTCTGGATGGGACTGAATTAAAACCTTCTTACCAGTTAATAAAAACCCTCTGGGAAGCATCCAGCCAGAATCCCCAGAACGTTGGCCATGTATTGACATGTAAACTAATATTCCTGAAAAAGAGGGTGTAGGTGGGCGTCCTCAACTCATATGAATTATCTGTTCTCCTGCTACTACTGCGAATCAGCTACACCACTGCTCCCTCTCATTAGGTACAAATCCACAAAGGAGGGCTTTTGTCTCATAAAAGTAGCTCAGATAAATGACACTCCTCAGGGTGCTGAACCCAAAGGTGGCGACCAGCCCACTCTCTGCACTCCGGTCCACTGGTACCTTTCACTCTCACAGCTATCAGCCTGCTTCAGACCTACACACTCACTCTGACTAGGGACAAAGAGAAGATCACGATGGAAATCCTTCTATGCGCTGCTAATAAGCCTATTTAGAGTCAATGAGAAAGCCTCATTTTGCACCAATAAAAGCCTTCGCGAGTTCTACTGAATCAGTAAAACTCAAGTGTTTTGTGCACTCCCTGTCCTCATGTTACATCAGTCGGAGAGGTGAAGCTCAGCAAAATGCTGGATACAATGACCTCTAAGTTTCCTTCCTTCTCTCATGTCCCTTGATTCTCTGTTGGCCAGTGGGATTTGAATTTTATTTAAATTATCATGTATTCTGATGGATTCCTGAGCCTTTCTTCAGTTTTAGACAATCTCATGTGGTCTACTGAATCGGTGTATTTGGAATCCCGGATCTCTCTTGGCAAAGAACTGAATATTGCTCCCATCTACTGCTTAGCTAACATTGCCTATAGTCTTTCTGAAAAAGATCTGGGTAAGAGACAGATGTAGAGCATATTCTCACCTCCCACCGCAAGGTTAGGGAAAGCTTTGGTGTTTCATGAACCATGAACAAAAGGGAAATTCAAACCAGCATTTTAATGTCCTTAATGAAAGATATTAATCATTTTCCCAAATGAAAATCTAAAATTCTAACCATTGGTCACAGTGATGTAAGCAAATGGACCTACAGCTAAAAGGTTCCGTATGGGTCAATGGTTTAATGGAAAGTAACACAGGGGTGAAATGATATCACTGTTGGTTAGAATACTACCTCCCTTCCAAGCAAACAGTCAAGTCAGCTCACCATTGGGACATAGTGGAGAGGCACATAAAGACAAGAATTTTCTAAAAACAATACAAGTTCTACATGTAAGCTCAATGTTTTAGCTATAGAGCATTTTGGTAACATAAGAGAGAGCTAGAGCAATACTTTGTAAAAGATAGGTCCACTGATAACAGCCACCACTAGAGACAGGAAAATTCCTATCTAGGGACAGGAAAAATTAGCACGTAGCAACAATTTGTAGAGGTTAAATTACTTGACCAAGATCACACAGCTAAGATGTAGTATATGAGTGTCTACCAATGAAGCTGAGAATTCCACTAGACCCAGACAATGTAACAGAAACATCTACTTCCTCTTAGGTCTTATAATTTAGTTGATAAACTTGCAAGCACTTTGAACAGGTTTTCATTTACACCGCAAAGAAAACTGTTTAGCTAAATTACTGTCTGTCTGGGTGGTAAGTAGCACAATACCACCATCTGTAAAATAAGATTTTTGTAGACAAGAGGGCATGTTGTCTAAAGGAACCCAGAGGTGAATTATTTTGATAAATTAAGGAGCATCCTCATAGAAATAGGTTAGTGAAATATTGCTGAAAAGCTGTGTATCAGTCTAATTTTAATAAAGCAAGTCATATTTTATAATCACTGACTGGGAAGTCAATATTTAAGAAACCTGTGGTGAATCCATTTAATATAAACAATTTGTCTGTATTACAAATATTAACCTGCTGATTTTAGAACTTTAATTTTTTTCAGATCTTCTTAAAATGAGGCATGTTCATGTCATGTTAAATGAATCATTTTCACTTATTGATAATGTATTTGTTAGGATGCTTTCAGCTGCAAATCATAGGAAATGCAATGCAAAATGGCTTTAAAATTGAGAGGATTTATTCTCTCATATCACAAGAATGGAAGGGCATTCCAGGACTGGTTAATTTAGAAGTTCACGGATGTCAGCTGTGGCTGAGTTTCTTTCTGTTTTTCTGTCGTGCTGTGTCATCAACATGATTTTTCTGCTGCAGGTCCGGGCACCAGTTGCAGACATAACAATGACCAGAACAAACAGACTCCCCTCCCTGCACTTTCTTAAAGGTCCTGGAAGACTTTCCCTTCTATCTCTTTGATCAGAACTGTGTAACAAGTTACTCTTTCACACAAACACTGACAAGCAGGATAGGACTACCGTAACTGGACCAGACCAATCAAAATTAACTGGGCCACATGAAATATACATTAAAACAAAATTGTTGCGGGGCGCCTGGATGGCTCAGTCGGTTTAGCAGCTGCCTTCAGCTCAGGTCATGATCCCAGGGTCCTGGGATCGAACCCCACGTCGGGCTCCCTGCTCAGTGGAGAGCCTGCTTCTCCCTCTCCCTCTGCCTGCCTCTCTGCCTACTTGTGCTCTCTCTCTGTCAAATAAATAAATAAAATCTTTTTAAAAAAATAAAAAAAAATTGTTGCTCTATAGGTCTGTCAGCCTAGACCTCTACTATCTGATGTGATAGAGACTAGCCACAAGTGGCTATTTACACCTCAATGTAAACCAAATAAAATTAAATAAAATGTAAAATTCAGTTTTTTAGTTGCACTAGCCCTATTTCAAGTGACCAGTAGTCACATTTGGCTAGTGGCTGCCCCACTGGACAACACAGACAGAGAAAACGGTTCTCATCACAGAAAGATCCACGGGATGGTGCTGGCCTCTAGCAAGGAAACTGCTCTTGGGTAAGTAAGCAACAGTACCTGCTGTATTCTCTAGGTAGCAAGCAATGAGCTTTGTGCATACTACCTCCTCTAATCTTCCCCAGTATTATTGTCATATGCTAGTCTGCATGCTAGGTTGCTAGCTAAGGATGGAGAAACTTAATTAGAAGCACCTTGAACTAGCTCACATACCTGCAGGAAGGGCACAGGTAAAGTCTTGATCACAGAACTCTTTCCATTTGTCATCTCTGTTCTGTCTACATGTCAGGATCAGAACAACTTTCTCCTCATGATGAGGAACTTGACCATCTCCACAGCTTCACATCTCACAGCACTGCCTCCTCTAACCCCCCAAGAGGGACTGATCTTCCTCCTTCAATTCCAGTTTTAAATAACCGCTGGAAGGACTCTGATGGTCCAGCTTGGGTCAAGCACCAGCCTTAAGCCAACCAATTGTAGCTGCAGACACTGGGGAAAGAATTAGGGTTGTAGATCAGAGATAGGTCCTTAGGGGTCCACCCATAGATACTGAGGACAATTCCCAGAAAAACTGGAATTTCAGGGTCATCTCCTTCAACATATTCCCTAAAAGCCAAGTCCTTTGACCTCTGACTCAGGCCTTCTCCAATCTGCTTTCCACTTACTTTCTGGGTCTACTTCACCCAGTCTTAGCCTATTTATAGGCTACTTGAGTCCCAACTGTCTCACTAGAGCAAGACCTCTTTTCTCAGCTTCAGACTCACATAATCAACTACTTCAATATCTTTTCTATTGTCCACTTCTCCCCATCCCCAGTGCAGTGCGGCCATCAAAACCTGGGCCACTCTCATCTCTGGAGGAATTACTGTAATATCTAACTGGTCTCCCTTCCTCAGTGCTATGCCTCACCATTATGCTACAACCAGAATAATCTTTCTAAAATGGAAATCCGCTTATGTCACGGATCTGCTTTAAACCTTTTAGTGGCTGTTCACTCCTTTCAAAACAAACTTCAACTCCCTCCTGAGCCATACAAAATCTTGCTTGCTCAGTCCCTTGCCTATCCTTCTCTCTTACTATTTTCCCACCCTACAGGCTACCACAGCCATATTGAACTTGCCAGTTCCTCAAGCTACTATCCTTTCTCTTGTCTGCTGGCCTTTGTGCTTCCCTCTATTTGAAATAATAGTCCTATTGATCGTCTCTTCATCTTATCTAAATTCCACTCATGCTCTAGTCTCAAATGACACCACTCTTCTCTACACTACATTAGTTTTCTCTGATATACACTCCCATTCACGAACCACAACACGTCATTGCAGAGTCATGACTCAATTGTTTATCTTCTCAATTAAACTGTAAGCCCCATGAGGGCAAAGTCCATTTCTGTGTTGTCGCCAACATGCTCTTGACATCTAATAGACAGTGCCTGACAAAAATAATAAATAAGCTGAATTGAATTCATTCTTCATCCAACAAATACCTTAAGGAAGCCCTATTTGTGCCAGATGCCATCCTATGCACTGGGATGCAACAGAGAAAAAACACAGTCCAATACTTGTATTCTTGGGGGAAAGAAAACCAACAATATAGTAATAAACTAATATACATGATTAAATTGAATAAATGAACATATTCTCAACTGACATTTTTCCATCATGTTTTCCAAGTTATCTTTTCATTATTCTGTTACCTTATCTGTAGCAATATGGGCATACAATACATCCCCCCCCGCCAGATAATATAAATGTAGTTTTTGTAAACACATTATAGAGTTATGGCATTTTTATAATCAGGAAACCAAACATTCTAATTAGAATCTGAATGATGAATACAAGCCTATATGTGTTTCTAGAATCCTATTCTCATCTCCAAATTAGCAGTGCAATCTGGAATTTAAAGACCGATAAACTACCAGAAGAGTTAATTTTATTCTTAAATTATGGTAAAGATCCTTTTTAATATAGTCATTTGTACTGAGCTTTTTGTTTCATCAAAAATATGTAAAAATTAATTCCAACAATTAAAATATTTGTCAGCTAAATGCATGCCAAACTAGGTCCCATGCATCATGTCTGAATGATTAGAATGGAAAGCAAAAGGACTATTTGACCATCACTTTTGACCATTTCACTAATTTAACAAACATTTAATGCTAAGCATATTCTAAGTCCTGAGGATACAGGCCTTGCCTACTAAAAAGTTACAAACTAATCACTTAACATTTGTATTGTCTTTTTTATAAACTATAAGCTCCTTGAGGAGAAGGAGGGAGAAGTTAGCATGATATAGTTTTAAAAAATGCCACAAGTAACCAAAAATAAGACTCTCCAGGAAGTTTTCTCAATGAACCTTAGTAAACTCTTATCACACCTCATTTTATGCCTCTTCTGTCTTAATGCATCCAATTCATTATTCAGCTACATAGTTCTTCTTGTTTGGATGTGTTCCTAAGAGTTTATGATAAATCTCTTTTATTTCAACAAGTCATAGTAGCCATGGGATTCCCTCAAATCCCATGGGTTTAAAGGAATCCCAAGATAAATCTTCTTAGAAAATATTCTTTTTGTGATACAAATAATTAGCCCCTTGTATGTAACTGTTTTGTACTCCTTTTTGGGAGTAGGGGGGAGAGATATCAAATTTTCCTAGTGTTGAGCCATCTGTATATTCTTTCTTTATTTTGTTTTAATGAACTGGTTCCCTCAATTGAGGTTTAATAATCATTGAGGGAAAGACAGCTTCTTCTAATGTCTTCTGTGCTTTTCTCCCCCTCCCTCATCTTTACTGACCCAAGTCTTTCTGTAATGTTTCAAATCATTGGTTCTCAAAACTGCTTAACTGTCACTTGATTGTCTATATTTCCTTTTCCACTTCTTAGTCCTTCAGTTAATATTCCAGAGATAAATCCATCCAGATTTGTATGACTCCCAATCAATCATGCTAATATCAGAGTCCATTGTATGCTTTGCAGAAAGGGTTTCCTAGACTTCTAAGTTCATTTTGGCTCTGTAGAATGGTTGTTTTTCTGTTTTAAGTTATTCCCTGAAAAATGGGAGAGTTTATGTACCTTTGAAGTTCACTCTAATCAGAGAATACTTCTTACACTTCTACAATTCTAGCAGTATTAGTGTTTCTCAGACCAAGAGCATCAATCTGACCTCCTAGTAGTCAAGGAGGGTCACAAAGAGGGGATACTTAAACTTTGGTGGCCACTGGGGAAACATTTAGGATACTATACCAGGAAAAAATAGTGGGATGGATCTGTACAACTCAGGCCCTTGCTGGGAAAGAACTCCTGAGCAGGAAAGGATTGAGGAAAGAATCAAGTATCAAATGGATTTCAGTCCTACCATCACCTTCAGGTAGCTGAAAGTTTTGAACATCAACTCACTTAAACCACAGGGGCCTCAATTTCCTTTTCTGTAAAATGAAAGAGTTAAGCAAAATGATCTCTATGAACCTTTCCAACTCCTTTACTCTATGTGCATTTATGACTGATGGTGTAATTTCTAAGTTTTCAGAGTATTCTTGGTTCCTGACATGGCAAACTTTGTGATCTACTTTGCAGATTTTGAAGATACAGGTGCATCTGTGAACATTTCTTTAAATTTAGTAATTAAACTTCCCACTTTCAGATTTCCTAATGAGGACACACACACACACACACACACACATGCATACACACTACTGTATCTTTAGACTTTACTGATCTAAATAATTACTGAAGATTTTATATACAACATAGATTTTTGATTACAGATTTTTGCATTTGACAATTTAAAGTCTTATTTAAATGATCTTCTGTAGAACATCTTGGGTTTATCAGTAATCTTTAGCACAGCTGAATATTTATTCTGCTAATTGAACATCAGGTGCTGTTGCTATCTCTATAAACTAACTGTAATATCCCCTGTTACTCAAAGTGTGGCTCAAAGCCCACTAGCATCCACATCACCTGAGACTGGTTAGAAATGCAGAATGCCTCACCCCAGACCTATGAATTTTAGCCAGATGCTCAGGTAATTCATGTGCACACAAAAGTTCTCGAAGTGCTATTATACATTATAGTGTTTCCTGAACTGATTTAAAATAAGTGAGTTTTTTTCTATAAGGGAATGAATAAATGAGCAAATTAATTTAGCAAAGTAAATTGCTATAATTCAGTGCCACTGGACTTAGAGTTATAACAACTTACAGTTGTAACCTCTCCTATTTTTTTTAAATAGAGTCTTAGGTCTACTTTTATAAAGGGCAGAGAGCCAGGGAAATGGATAAAAAGTATATTCTGTCCAAGACCCATTCGCAAATACTACATATATCATTGAAAATCAATGTGAAGAATACTAAAATACCATATTCTATAGGATTAGGTAACAACCCAATATGTTACTTCTGTTTCACTTTGTAAAATTTGGATTTTAAAATTCCATTATGCATTGCTGTCACACATAAAGTATTATAAAGAGAAAAAAGCATTATCCAACTATGTGGTAATGCTCTGAAGTAAATAAATAATAAAATAAAATGAGGATATAAAAGTCAAGGATAAATTTAAATAAAACAGACCAAGATTCTAGTTGCAGCTCTGAGACTGTGTGGAGTTTCCAACAATTCACTTAATCTTTCTGGGTTCCTGTTTCTTCATCTAGAAAATGAGAGAATGATCTTGATTTTATATCCAAGCTCTAAAATTCTGAAAATTATTAAATCTTCTTAGAAAATATTCTTTTTGTGATACAAATAATTAGCCCCTTGTATGTAACTGTTTTGTATGTCTGAAATCAATGCCTGTTTTGCCATCTATTGAAATTCAATATGGAATCTCAGAAGTGGCATAAATAACTCATTCTGGGATTGCTGCTATTTTACTCACTACCAACAGCAGCATGTGGGCTAATAAGCACCCTATGGTGCTAACGTAAGGACACTGCCCCCCAGAGTTTTACTCTAGGCAAGGGGCAAGGAGCATATAAGGATGGCGGAACATATTTTAACACAGGGAAAGTTATCTTAGTTTCCCTTCATCCTGAGTCACCAAATCAAATTGTCTAAATCCATCCCTGTTGTTAACTATCCAACTCACTCACATGGTCTCCAGCCATCCTGGGCAAATGGGTGAAAGCTTCCACCTTCCATAGCCTCCCAAAGCAAAGAAAGGACTGTGGAGAGGTAGTTACACCTGAAAAGTCACCTAGTTAGTTACTCTGGCCCTAGATAATAAATTGGCAGACCTTTCAGGGAGCTAATTATTGAGACTGCTCTTTGGTTCACTGACAGAATTGCTTGTTTGTGGGAAGAAACATATGTGTGCATTGCTTTTTCCATTACCACTATTTCTATCATCATAAATAAGAATCAATAGGCCATTTCAAGTAGCATATGCTCACCACCATTTAGCATCAGAGTGTCAGCCGTATGCAGGCTAAGGAGCAGTGTTCCAACCTCCTGGCTAAGGATTAAAACCCAACAGACAAGGAAAGCAGTTCAAATGCCATAGGTAAGACAGTGTGCATGTGTGTGAGCAATAAAAGGGCAAGAGTAGTTTGTTCTTTGTCTCTGTATCTGTAGCACAGTGTCTGGCACAGGGCAGGTCATCCAAAATGAATAAACAAGTGAATCATGAGGAATGCACAGACGAATGAGGCGAAGGGAGGTTTTAAGATGCTCTGTGGGACCGACTGAATTTACTGGGTTGGTCAGGGATGTTGTTTTGGTAAGGGCACAGATTGCTATTCACAATTCATGATGAAGAAACAAAGTCCAGGACACAGTTTGAGCCAAGAGGGAGCCTGCCTCTGGGGAGGATAGACCTCGGACGACTTCCCACATACTCTAGGCCTGCAATATTCAGCATCAGGCCTCACAATGGAAGAAAAGAAATCAGAATGACAGCCATAAAAAAGTCAAGCAAGACCTCAAAAGAAAAACTTTCCACTGCCGATGAAATTCTTGCTGGACCAAACAATGGCAGATTAGGGACTAATCAGAGAAAAGACAGGAGAAAGACAAAATGAGGTGGTGAAGGGGAACAGTGGGAGAGGAGCTCAGGCAGAGGCCGGAGTGGGGAAATGGGTCTGTGAAAAACGTGCAAAGACAGGGAGAGATGATGAAGACCCACAGTTCTCGGGGGGCTGTGGGTGTCTGAGTTGTGCGGAGTGAAGAGGCGTAAAGGCTGAGAGTGGAACGAGGGAGGGAGGGTGAAAAGGAGAGAGAGGTCCGATAAATGTCTATAAAATAACACCCACCACCACTGATAACAAGTACAAAAGAATCCTTTTTTCTTCTTGAGAAAGACAAAGGGAATATTAAGTAGGATTAAGTAGTAGTAGCTTTCAGAACTCAGCAGTTCTCAGAAGCAATAATAACTACATAAATAGCTAAATGGATGGTAGGAATTGTTTCACTTTGGAATTTGGCCAGCATATCAAAGTTAACAGTAATATCACATCTTTTTGAAAGCTTTCCTGAGATTCTAGGAGGAAAAATCATCTCAGAAAACTGCACCAAGTTAATTTCAGGAAGAGGATGCTCCTCACTGCTTGAAGACATTCTATCTCCTGAAAACTGGTAAGACAGAAGCCCTCCCCTGCTGGGAAGCATTCTCTTATCCACGTAAATACATCACCAGTATCGCCCCAATGGAAGCAAATAATTATGTTCACAGATTATCATTGCCTAATATAAAATTTTACTCAGGACATAATCCACAAATGATACCCTAAATGCAGCAAAAAGGCCCTTGTAGATAACCTCTTTCACACAGTTCCCTAACTTTTTGACTCACTGTGGATGATTAAACATGAACTCTGTAAGGCCAAATTTTGAAACATGCACATCTATATTCATTCATTTCAGAATTGGGTGGGATTGGACAAATTGGAAATATAAATAATTTTCAAACCCTGGACACCCCTACTCATGAATATCCATAGGTTTTCCTTAAGTATATTTGACCACTAACATGATAGATCATCTTTCCTCCCCAAAAAAAGAGATGAAAACTGAGTGTTGATGGTAATGTGGGGCACAAACATCTTCTCTCAACATCTGGAAATATTTATGTGTTACTGTTTTTAAAAAAAATTAAGTTATGGGGCTCCTGGGAGGCTCAGTCAGTTGAGTGTCCAACTCTTGATTTTGGCTCAGGTCATGATCTCAGGGTTGTGGGATCAAGCCCCTACAGCAGGCTCTACACTCATTGGGGAGTCTGCTTCTCTCTCCCTTCCCCCCTCTCCCTCTACCCCTCCCACTGCTCACACACGCATGCGCTCTCTCTCTAAAATAAATAAATATATCTTTAAAAACAAATTAAATTAGAACATTGCATCATTTCTTTTCCACCCAGAAACAAGTTATTTCAGTATCACTCACAATGAAATTTGCCTGAAAAGCTGTTTACTAATCCCATTCCCTAAGGGTGCACTTGGGCTAGCACTTGGAGTAAACACCATTTTCATTGCACTAGAAATAGTTCTAAATTGACAGAGTTTTACAGTTTTAGCAACACCCAAATGAATCGAAGGAATTTGCAGCAGACATGACACCGAGTCTGGACTGGACCATAACCCAGGTCAGAATTTATGCCTGAATTAAGTATCAGTATATACCATCCATAGATGCTAAAAGGACATCCACATACATCAACTTTTTTTTGAAAATAGGAGTTTAGAGAAAATAGAGTTTAGATTCTGAAAACAGTCTATTAAAAATTATGGTCAATTAATAACTAATTTCCTACCAACTTTATATACATATATATAGAGAGAGAGAGAATGGAGTTCAGCTACTTCATTAACTGGTAGACCCTCATTCATATGGTCTAAAGGACAGTGGGCTGTGAATATGTGTACACAATCAAACAGTAACATTCAGAAGTCAGAACTAAGCACAATGCAAAATATATCTGAATGAAAGCACGGAAGTTACTCTGTAACCTCCCCTTTCAAATCCTTCTATAAACTGGACCCTCTTTATTTCCCATTACTTTTTAACATGCAGCCTTCTTTCCAATACGCTGGCCACTTCCCTGTCCTCCCCACATCTCCATGCCATGTCCTACTCTGTGCCTTTGCCCTGCTGGCCCACCTTTTCCCTCATCTTGGATGCTCTTTCTCAAATCTTTCTTATCAAACACTCATCTCTTCCATGAAGTTTTGAATTTCACAACTTGAACTTACAATCATATATTTTCTGAAGTTCTGTAATATCCATGTCCAAATCTAGCCTTTTTGTGTTTTGTTTTATTTATTTTTTTAATTTTATTTTGTTATGTTAATCACCATACATTACATCATTAGATTTTTTTGTATTTAAGCATAGTTAAGTTTTATTAATTTTTTCATTATGTTATGTTAATCACCATACATTACATCATTAGTTTTTGATGTAGTGTTCCCGATTCATTGTTTGCGTATAACACCCAGTGCTCCATTCAGTATGTGCCCTCTTTAATACCCATCACCAGGCTAACACATCCACCACCCCCTCCCCTCTAGAACCCTCAGTTTGTTTCTCAGAGTCCATACTGTCTCATGGTTCATCTCCCCCTCCGATTTCCCCCCTTCATTTTTCCCTTCCTACTATCCTCTTTTTATTAACAAATAATGTATTATTTGTTTCAGAGGTACAGATCTGTGATTCAACAGTCTTACACAATTCACAGCGCTGACCATATCACATAGCCTCCCCAATGTCTATCACCCAGCCACCCCATCCCTCCCACTCCCCAACACTCCAGCAACCCTCAGTTTGTTTCCTGAGATTAAGAATTCCTCATATCAGTGAGGTCATATGGTACATGTCTTTCTCCGATTGACTTATTTTGCTCAGCATAATACCCTCCAGTTCTATCCACATCGTTGCAAATGGCAGGATTTCATTCCTTTTGATGGCTGCATATTATTCCATTGTATATATATATCACATCTTCTTGATCCATTCATCTGACATCTTGCCTCTTTCCACAGTTTAGCTATTGTGGACATTGCTGCTATAAACATCAGGGTGCACATACCCCTTCGGATCCCTACATTTGTATCTTTGGGGTAAATACCCAGTAGTGCAATTGCTGGGTCATAGGGTAGCTCTATTTTCAACTTTTTGAGGAACCTCCATACTGTTTTCCAGAGTGGTTGCACCAGCTTGCATTCCCACCAACAGTGTAGGAGGGTTCCCCTTTCTCTGCATCCTCGCCAACATCTATCATTTCCTGACTTGTTAATTTTAGCCATTCTGACTGTGAGGTGGTATCTCACCAAATCTAGCTTTTAATTACAGGATTTTTCTCCCTCTATTTCCGTACAATTCTGTGTGTATCTTTTTTCCCCAACAGAATCACATTACTTCAAGGTAACACCTCCCTTTTAATACCTCTCTCTAAAGTTTCTGTCAAGATCCTATCCCACAGCATATTTCTCTTTCTCTAGCTACTCCTTCTGAATACTATATGTCTCTGAAAACATGCTCCAGTGCACCCTATCCTAAAGAAAACTTCTGTAACCCTACTTCTTACTAAAGTTTTTCACCATTACTTTTTTTTTCTTTGCCAGACTTTTAAAAAAAGCATTCTTTCCCCCATTTCCTCTCTTCTGGCTCTATGTCAGCCCCTCACAATCTGAGTCTACCACACTTCTCATCCCTCAGCCACGCCTCTCAGCAGCAGGACACTGCACGCACCTCCCACCATGCTCACTGGCCTTTCCTGGCTCCTCCCCTTGAATCTTCAGTCGTCGTCCCTCAGCTCTGCTCCAACTCCTTTGGCAACTGCTTCTCTGCCTTGGTCTTTAACTCCCAGGTCTCCATCTGCCATTCAAGAGCCTGTATCTTTAGTGCTGGATTCTCTGCGGGGTCCCAGACCTTATGCTGCCACCTGCTGGTCTGTTCCATGGGGCCATCTCAAAACCAAATGCAAGTCGGCCCCCTCCAAATCTACCATTCATTCCGTCTTCTCTGCTAGCTAATTACATCACCCTTTTCCTAGACCTAGCTGGTAGAGATTTCACATCCAGAACCTCCATCACTTACCCCTACACCAGTGTTCGTCACTCACCACGTAATGTCCCCAGGACTTCTTTCCTCTGTGTTCTGCCCAGACCTGCACATCCTTGTTTAGGCTGTGACTGTCCATCACCAGGACTACAGGACAGGCCCTGACTGACCTTTCTCCTTTCTCTCTCCTGATCTCCAGCCCTTCTCACACTTCCACCAAAGGAATCTGCTTGAAACACGTACCTGAGCAATGCCCTAGATGAAAAGCACTCGTGAGTAATTCTATCCTACAACTAGGATAAAGCCCAAACCCCCCAGCACGGGAGTTCCTGGGAACAACTTGAAGACCTTGCATGACATGACCCCAGCCTATCTCTTTAGCCTCATTGGCCATCACTCTCCCTCTCACTTACTACCTTCCTTCCTTCACTCCAGCTACCTTGATCCCTCCCCCGCCCCCATGGCTTTGAACAAAGGATGGTTGCCCTAGATCCTGGAATGGCTTGCCATCTTATCTTCACAAGGCTGATAACATCTTGCAGTTCAGGTCTCATCTCAAATGTCACCTGCTTGGAGAAGCATTCTGTGACTGCACAGCTTATTTGCCACCCTCCCGGCCAATACCACCTGCTCAGCCTTTCACATTCACTGCCTTGTATTTCCCATAAGCACCCCTCAGCATCTGGAAGTCTCAGTTCATTTATATGTTTCCTTATTTAGTGTCTGTCTCCTCACACTGCAGTGTAAGCCCCATGAGCACAGACCTCATCTCCATTCCAGTTCCTGGAAGGGTGCCTGGCACATAGGAAGCCTGAAGTCAGACCCCTCCACAGCGTGCCACCCATTTTCACATGCCCGTCCTTCCTCTGTGTATATGTCTGCTCTAGCATTGATCATATTATATCTTCTACTGAGCAGTTATTTCCAAAGGAAATGATTAGAGGAAAAGGAGGATCTATCAAAATATGGTAGTGAGGGGTAGATGAGGGAGGGGTATATGGTTATAAAATACTCATTCAAGTTTCAGCATAGAAGCTTTATGCATCTTTGTTAAAACTAACCCTGATGTTTTGTTTTTTGATCCTGCTATTAACAGGATTCTTTAAATTTCATTTTCCACATGTTAGTTTCTATAAAAGAATATATACATACACACACACACACACATACACACACACACGGATAAAAATTTTTTATATTGACCTTGTATCTATGGTTTTGCTAAACTGAGTACTTAATTCTAAGTAATTTTTAAAATGCCATCAGTGGTTCTATGTACATAATCATGTTATCTGAAAATAAAAACTTTCATTCTTACATTCAAAATATGTACATTTAATATCACTATTATTTTTAAGCATATGATATAGAAGGTAAAGCATCAAAAAATCATAGCTGCAAGAGCTATGCAGGATATGGGGGCAATTATGTTATAGGGGACATGGGTTGAAATAGTGAAAAAAAGTGACTATCTTATATCAGTGTATTATGATCCATCATCTTTACTACATGTTAAGTTCCTGGAGACCAGTATCATTTCTTGCTTATTTGTCTATATCCCACCAAGCCTACTAAAGTGTGCCCATAGTAGAAACTCAATAAATGTTTTTAAATAGAATTCAAATACCCCAGTTTTAGGCACATTGCATGTGGCCAAGAAATACATGTCAACTCTAAGAACCAATGAGTCCACACAGGTTTGTTGAATAATCAGTGTATGCTCAACCCTGCTGAGAAACTAGTAAGAGACATGAAGAAATAGAAGATACTCTGATCATTATCCACATAGAAAAACTTCCTTTCTCGGGTCACAATAAAACAAACACACCAAGGAAAACATTTCCGTGGTTACCTGTACATTTCTTTATGTGACTGTTCCTCTTTCCATGTGATCCTAACTTGCATCCAAAATTCTCCTCCCAAAATTCTGCAAACCACACATTTCTTCGATTATTGGCAAGAGTTCGGCTTCTAAAATAGCGATCAAACCCTATTTCAGAGAAGAAAGTATGATTTTAATATTCTTTCAAAAACAAAACAAAATACTGTCAGAGCTTTTGAATGGATATTATGTTATGTTGCAATCATTGCATGAGAAAAACAAAACAAAACATACTAACAAATGGGGGGAACCAGTAGCCCAGAAATCAGTCTTCCCTTATGGTCAAAGCCAAGGGTAATCAGTGGACAGTATTATTGCCCTCACTGTTCACCATTTAGGCACCTGGTTCAGCAGATGAATGGAACAGGAGAGCCTGTTGTTGGTGTCATCCTCACAACCTCCCCATCTCCTCTACATCGCAGCCACCAGCAACCTTCTGCTAGATACTCAGAACCAACTCACACTTTTCTCACTCTTCTGTCTCCTAGCAGGAATAAATGCTCCAGTTTTCTATGCTTCTACCTGCCTCAAAATGTATCTGTCCTATATGTTCCATTTTCAGCTAATCCAATAACTAATCAGCCCTGATGTAATCTTATGGGGTCATGGGTAATGGGCCAAAGTGTCAGCCTGCTCAGGGGACCACCTCATCAAAGGGAGACCACCTGGAACTTATGCCTTACTCCAAAAGATAATGGGGAAGGTAGGAATTTCAGTCACCGCTAAGACCATTGGAAAGGCTATGTGGGAGACAGACTTTCTTTCAGGGAGGCTCCATATCTTCGCTGTTGCATTAATTTATCTGTAGGGTCAGCCCAGCCTCACGGCTCCATTTTTTATATAGCAGCACTCTCCCCTCCCCATGACAGTGCTGTAATCATCATCTGTGCCACAGAAATATGCAAGGTTAGCGAGCAACATCATGGAAATAGCTAAGGCCAACTCTAACTCTCTTTTTTTAAGAAAAAAATCTTATGGGTACTCTTTTCTAATGAAAAATATATGCTGGGTTAAATAGTTATTGTCTTGGTAATTCTACCATCAGAATTAAAAATTCTATCCAGAGTCATCAACAATGGGTTTATTTCAGCCTATGCTGATACTCTGGTTTTGCCTTTGAGTTTTGATTCAGTTGGAATGAAACAAAGTTTCTACGGCTTGTCCTTACCATCAATTGATGCTCTTTTGGGCAAAATTGTCACAGCCCCTTCTGCAATCTCCTCCTGTTGATAAACAGGTGCTATTTTGGATCCCCAACTATCTGAGCCAATCCAGAGAAAATGGCCACTTTGGTTTAACTTCTTTGCTGCTTCCAATATCCTCCTACAGGAATAAAAAGAAATAAAATACACCATATTTATCAAGAAACACTACACTTAGCAATGTTACAAGACCAGTTATATCAAATTATATGCACTCAATAAGTCACTGTTAAACAATTAGTCAATCACTAACTGTCTGAGTCTTATCATTTCTAAAGGAAACATATTAGAGACTTTTACTCCAGCACCTGTTAATTAGCCTCATCCTTAACCTCCTTCACATCATTCTGTCTATCATCTTTACTGGTCTCATTTCTTTCAGTTCTCAGGTTTTACTCTATAGCCATTTCAGACTTAGAAACTAGAAGGCTGTTGTATCTCTGCAGCAGAAGGAAGGCAGTCTGTAATGGCATGAGAATGTTACAATTCCTGTGAAATCTCACAAGATTTTACATTGAACATGAAATATGTTAAAAAAAAAAAAAGGATGTGTGTTGCAAATGTGATCCTACATCAGGAAGAAAATTTAATCAGCACCTGATGTCATCTTCATTGGCAAACATAATCACCGCCCGAGCATTAGGTGTTTCTAGCAGGCGTTTGATAATTTTTTCAAATTCTCCAGGTCTTGGTTCACGTGGGATTTTCTGTGATTGAGCAATGCAAACACCACCTATTTTAAAAAGAAAGAGAGAGAGAGTGACTCAGAAAAAGCACTTACTTAATAAACCAACTTAATGAGGTTAGCTACTTTATAAAAACATATGATTCAATGCAATATAATGTTTTTCAAAACATGTGTCATTCTCACCTATTAAAAGTAAACATGTTTGTTCACATTACAATATATATCAAATAAATGGCATCAATTATGTAATCATACATCAGGATTATTGTTTTATTTTCCAAGTTTCAACATTATTTTTGTGGATAACTATAATAAAACCAAAGGTACAAAATGTGTAATGAGAGTCAAGGACTGCAAAGAAGAATGGCTGTCTTGATTCATTCGATGTAAGTTGAAAAACAATTGCCTGGATTAATAATATGAGTATGTGTTATAGGTGAGACCATTTATTAAGTAAAAAGATCCTTTTCCTATTAGTTTCCTATTAGTAGACCTCCTTTAAAGTTAATTTCATTTTACAGCTCATAGTATTACAGCAAAATTTGTATGAATCACAAAATGGTATGTTATGAGACAAGTGGTATTTGAGACTATTTGAGACACAGACAAGTCCCAAAGATTCAAACCCTCAGTTGACATTTTGTCTCCACCAAGAAAATCAAAATGGCAGAAATCCCATCCCATTATGATACGAAAAAAAAAAGAAAGAAAGAAAGAACTCTTCCTTTGGCGTTTCCTTCTAAGGCAATAGGAGACCAAAGAGAAAAGTTTAGGAAAGATCTCTGCCACCTTTCAGGGTTCCTCAATCTCGGTGGAGTAGAAAGAGAACATATTCTAATATTAGAAAAAAAGGAATATTAGCAATATGTTTCAGTTGCATTATGGCCTAAATAGGCTTTTTTGAGTCAGATGAGAATTAAATCACCATTTATAACATTGCTACAGTAAGCAAAGGCATCTTTACTTCCAAACAACTGCCAATACATTCAGTCACCCAAACATTACGAGGTACAATTATATGTTATGTATTGGGCTGGACACTGGGAATACACAATCTAATCCAGGAGTTACCATCTAGTCTGAGAGACAGGTATCCCAATAAATTATCATAGAATATGTGGTAAATTTTGGAATTAAGAGGATATACCCACAAATGGGAACACAAAGGAAGGAGTAACTCAAGTGCTTGAGAGAGCTGGATTTTAAAAAGCAAATATGTATCCATCTAGGGACAAAAGTGGGACATTTCTGGTAGAGGCCCAGGTATGAAAGAACCTTGTTTGATCGTGGCCTATGGTCAAGACTGGCTGGGGCTGAGGTTGGAAAAAATGGCCAGGCCCAGCTTGAGAATGACTTCGTTAGACCTGTCAAATAATTTGGACTTTATCTTGAAAACAATGGGAATCCACTAAAAGTTCTTAAGTAGGAGAATTACATGATGAGTTTTATGCCTTAGGAAGAAACCTCAAGTAGCCAAATAAAGAAGAAATGTCTGGTAGCCAGAGAATGGGTGTCTAGTGTGCTGTGATTAGACTTACCATGTGTGGCAATAATGTACGATAACAGTGCTAGAGTACTGAAGGTTATGTGGTCAAAGTTATCCCTACAATAGCAATGCTCTTACTAACTTTTTAGGGACGAGAATTGCCCTTAATCCACAGACAGAGCCTATAGATAGCTAGCCTACCAATATGCCGTTACTAGTTGTGATGATTGATTCATTCCTTCATTCAATATTTATTGCATGGCCACTATCTGCCAGATACTGCACAGGGGCTGTGGATACAATGGTGAATATAACAGACACAGTTTCTGCCTTCAGAGTTTAGAAACATTGTAGGTGAAATAGGCTTAACATAGAACAAAACAACAAAAATAAGCATATAATTATAAATTATGGCAAGTCCTATGAGGAAGAGCAAGGGCATTTAATTTACATTGAGGAGTGTTCAAGAAAAGTCTCCCTCAAGAGGTGCTGAGGTCAGAAAGAAGCGAGAATGGGTGAAGACAGCATGAGAAAGGGCAGGAAAGAGGAGGGCAGCACAGAGCAGGGCAGGAACAACTCAGCAGAGCTAAGGAATGAGAGGGAGAGAAGCGTGAGACAAAGATGAGAGATAGATGGGGCTCAGCTAATGCATGGCTTGTGCAGGTCCTATGGAAGATTATGAATAATTAAAGTGCTTAACTGCCTCACTCAGTGTTTCTATCTCTTCACTCTTTTAAGTAGCCCATAGAAATATGTCTCATCTGTGAACATTGCATTTCAGGGAAGAAAAATGGAGGAGGGTTGCTGATGCACAGGACAACCTGGAGTGGAAAGAACAGGAGGCATTGAGGTCCATGAGGAGGTTCCTGGAAGAGGCAACAGAAAATGATGCTTAAGATAGTGCTACTGGGGCTGAGGAGGAGCCCGTTGAGCTATTAGAATTTGAGTTAGAATCAGTGAACCTTCTTACTATGTTTTTCCAGCCTTATTGAGGTAGGAGTTACAAATAAAAATTGTATATATTTAGGTTGTACTGATTTTATCTAAGTAGTGAGGTAACAGGAAACCACTAAGCATGTCACTAAGGTTTTGGCCTTTGTGACCAGTTTGTGTGACGCCCCCATTAAACAAGCAAGCACCACAGGAGAGTGTGCAGGTATGTAGAGGAGAAAAGAATGATTTTTGATTCAGGACAGGTTGTCTTTGAAGTACCCATGCAACATCAAACTGAAGAAGCTGATCTGGAGCTAAAGAAAGAAACGGAAAATGTGATAACAATTTTGTCAGGTGCTGATTCAGTCAGTAGTTGAAGGGTTGGGAGTGAACAGATCACTCAGAGGGAATATATATATAATAATTTATTTATTTTGAATTTATTTCTTTGAGAGAGAGAGAGAGAGGGAGAAGCAGACTCTCTGCTGAGCAGAGAGCCCAACATGGGGCTAGATCCCAGGAACCCTGAGATCATGACCTGAGCTGAAGGCAGACGCTTAACTGACTGAGCCACCTAGGCGCCATCCAGAGAGAATATTTAAATCAAAGACAGGAAAAAGTAAATGATGGAGCTCTGAAAAACCAGGAGCTTTGGAGAGGGGGCTAGCAAATGCAAATGGAAAGAGCAATCACATATTTTGAGGAGAAAACTTTTGAGACAAAATCTAGTGGTAAGTTAAGGACTACCCAATGTTTTTAAAAATCAAAAAACAAACAAAAAACTGATGAGTGGAAGCATTAACTGTAGTAATGTGAGAGCAAAACTGTAACACTCTGGGGAACAATAGCTGTTTTAAAATCCAACTGCCCTTTTAATTAAATTGCTGTGATTACTTAAGCATCCCATTAAAGACATGTCATATCCTAAGTATCATTCTGAGATTACTACTGACTCCATAGCCAAAAGAAATGAAGGCTGAAAAAATTTTGTTATGACTATTTCAGATGAGACAAACAGGCGATCCAGACATAGTTTAGTCTGAATTCATTGATTTATGCATTCACTACAGATCTATCGAACTTTTTGTTTATAAAAAACTGAGTAGTTAGGTCAGATTTTTACATGGTCTAAATCCATTTCATATTTTTTATGCCTCTGCCATATTTGTCAGCCTGGTCAATTTGTGTTTTCCTGGAAAGAGGGACTACACAATTAATTTATTTCAGCTGAACAAATACTTATGGAGAACCTGTTCCACATGGCATTTTACTGTTTGATGCCTTATGGATATTTTATTAAACTGTGGACTGCATTACTTCTCAAATGATTGGAGCTAGAATATTAGGATTCTTTTCTTAGCCCTGAAACTCATTCACACTTTCTATCTTCACATCAGTCAAAAAGTCCGACAGTAAATCCATTCATAAGCACTCATGGTCTACTATGTTTCAGGAGTTACATTCAAAGATTGCCTGTCCTCAGCATCTTGTAATATAATTGAATGATGAGATGTACACATAAGAAAAGCCAGATGAGAATGTAAAATTATCTAATGAAAGATGATTGCATAGGCTATATCAAAATGCAGTAATAAATGTCATCACCCCCCGAAATAAGTCTTATGACTTCAAAAGAAGTCATTATATACTCTTAGGGTTTGGTGGGAAAAAAAAACAGTAAAATTGAGTCAAACATTTATGCTTCATCGAAGATATGTTTTCCTACAATACCCATACCTACAATGCCTACAGTACCTTTCCTACATTATCTAATGTTTTCATTTTTAAAGAGCGTCTCTGACTTGATTTAGACTCCTGGCATGCGCAGGAGGAAGAGGAGTTGCCCTCCATCAAAGAATATGTCTGTTGCATCCATTTTTCCCTATCTCAACCTGAAAGAGTGCTGATTGTATGCAATTCAAGGGACACCAACTTTCCTATTCTGTAGGCTTCCCAGTTCTGCAAGAAATAATTTCTAAAGCTTAGCACCTTCCTAAAGCATAGGAAAAGAATGTTGCATGGAGGAATTTATAATCGGCTATTTTCTGGAATTTACTGTCTGATTATCTTGTGTACATTTTTTCTTTTGATTATTTAATGATAACTGGAAGATAATTTATAGAACTGAACACTTTATGTGCATTTCACAACACACAAGACTGTTCTTTCTCAGTCTCATTCACTGATACCTCACTGGTCCTAATGGCAGGACTCTAAGACTCATATTATCACCGTATATCTGATGAGCACGCTGAGAAACAGGGGTATCAACAGCTAGCAAGAGGCTGGGGCCCAGGTTCAGAGCCATGTCTGTCTGACTCCAAGTCTAGACTTTTTCCATCATCTTGCTTATCCACAATTGACCATACCTGTTGCTTAATGGTTAAATAGATACAAATGATTGATGAATAAAATAAAGCAAATTTACAGATTCATTAAAAAACCCAGCAGGTTGCCCCTTATAGATCAATTGACAGCTATACAAATACAGTACTTTTACTGAGTATTAAGAACTTAGGAAACTTAGAATCTATGCAGATTTCTTAGAACTAACTTAAACTTATTCAGCATGTAACCAGTCTACCCTCAAAACTTTCCAATTATCCCTACAAATGCATGTCTTCAGAAAGACTTTCCTGAAGTCTTTCATATTCCACTTCTCCTTTGCATTGCAGCAACCACGATAATTATATTCTTTTATTTTGGTTTTTTTTTTTTTTCTCACCTTAGACTTCAAACTGCATGACTTGTCTTTCACATTTACCACCATACCCCATATCACCTATCACTGTGTTTGGCACATAAAGACTTCAACAAACCTTTGTTGAGTGAATAGATGGAAGACTTATATTAGGCACTGCTGGCATGGAGAAATAGAAATGAGACAGTTCTGCCTTCAAACACCTCTCAGTCCAGTAGAGAAACAAAAGGATGCATGTAATTATAGGTTAAAAAATAAGTGACGTAAAAGAAGTAAAAAAAAAGTGGACCCTGATATTTCAAAGGAAGTTGTCACTGAAATGGGTCTGCCTCCCAAAACAGTTTTATCAGGTGCCAAGAATTAGAATACCACCTTAGCCTTAGTTCATTCATCTGTAGGGTGGCACAATAATTTGTTCTCCTTGATTCAAGAGCAAATTTGTAAATAATTCTATTTCATAAGAAAATTCCATTTTTTAAGATTTATTTATTTGACAGAGAGAGAGAGAGCAAGCACAAGCAGGGGGAGCAGCAGGCTGAGGGAGAGGGAAAAGTAGGCTCCCTGCTGAGCAAGGAGCCCAATGTGGGGCTCAATCTCAGGGATCATGACCTGAGCTGAAGGCAGACACTTAACAGACTGACCCACCCAGGTGCCCCTCGTTTTAAAAGTTTTATCTCTTTATTTCATGGGTGAGTAGCCTGATGCCTCAAGTCTGAGAGATGAAAGGTATGTTCATATGTGTTGATTTGCCAGTGCAAAAAGATATTGGAGTGAAGAAGAAAACAGACTTGGCATCAGAAGACCTGAGAGTGGATTCTGTGTGACCTGAGACAAATCTCTCACCTCTCAGTTTCCTCATTTCTGTAACAAGGTTCATAATAACCATCTCCCAGAGATGTCAAGAGAATCAAATTTAAAAGGGTATTATGATAAAGGTCTATACAAATGTGGTACATTATTACTGTGGCTAATAATAATCATCATCATGACCAGATAAGCACCATCACCAAACCTGACAGGGGAGATAGTTGCTGCTCAGACTTAAAACATGGGATTGTCAATCAATCACATTCTTGAACCCTTCACCACTCTTTGCATAATATTATCAAATATCGGAAACTCTGAGAAGTGATACTTGTACATTTGTCCATGCCATAAATAAGATGACTAGATTTCACTTTTCACCCATTATTGGTCAACACGATGTGATTAGGGCAATTTCAATGTGAAAGAATGGGAAAAGTTACTTACATTCTCCTCTTCACCCCCCAATTCCTACCCTAAAGATCCAAGTCTCTTTTCCTGAAGGGGGTCCATGAGTATTTTGAAGATCAGGGTTGAAAATTAGAATTTAACTCTTTAAAAGAAGAATACAATAGTAAAAACTATGAAACTATTAATGGTGCCAACTATTAAGCAGCAAAGGCTACTGTGAAAACAACCACACGTTCTGTTTCATTTAACATTAGCCTGTAGATTATTAAGAAGCTGGAGTCTAAAGTGTCCAAGACAGTGTTGTTACACTGGTAACAGCAGGTTGGGATCCTCAGGAAGCAGACCCTTAGGAGGAGTTTGAAATGCATATTTTCTATTGGCCTCCATCATATGGAGGGTCAAGAAAGGAAGCAGCACTGAGCAGAGAAGTCCAACTGGCTGTGGCCCAATGACAACCTCCCAACACCACAGGGAGCTCTGACTAGAATGGCTCCCAGAGTTGTTTTCAATTAGATCATTATACATTCCACATTAATCAGTCATTGAATGTGGGCCCCATCCTGAGGTAGCAGGGTAGGAGTGGGGTTAGAGATTGGGCAATGCAGCTCCCTGCAGCCAAGCAATCCTTCAAGGGCCAGTAGAGAAGTCCTAATGGCAAAGCCAATGGGTCCTTTGCTGAATGGAGATCTGAAGGGGCACTTACCATTTGTACAAATTATAAAAATACAGCACAAAACTGGAATTATAGGCCAGCTCAGACAACAGAACTAGGATCATAAAACTCCCTGGTATTTTAATAGGTAAGTTTTGTTAAAGCAATCTGGAAGGATAAAGTATCACGTTTTTAGTTGTTGCTTATTTTTAAGAACAAAATCTTATTAATAATATGGAAGGAGAAAAATAAAACAAGAAACAATGTCACAGCACTAAGTTCCAACTGTGCTGAAAATCGAGAAGGATTAAATTATTAGGAATGAAATTACTTACAAAGATGTGTATAGAATATTAAATGTGATTTTTTTAAAAACATGATTATTTCCAGTGTTGGTTGGTTCACAATTTCCATCAAGTTAAGTTCTAAGTATATCAGGTCAAGTCTCTGGTTGTATAACCTGTTAGATCTGCATGACAGACTTTGGTTTGGTGCATAAACAAATCAACAGAATTACCATTTTATCAATTGTCAGAATGACTAGACTATTGGTAAAAATTGGTCACAATTTTTGATTGACCATAAAAAGCTTGCCTATAATTGACCATTTTTGGCCAAATAAAAATGTGACTTAGTCAGTCAACCATTATTTATTCCTTATGAATGTTCCTTCAGAAAATAGCAATGAACAAAAACCAAATAACCAGTTTTTGTTTTTTTCTTAAAGACAATGAAAACACATAAACTCTTCAAAGTGTCCAGATCCTAGTTCCAGTTCCTGGGAGGGGAGGAGTTTCCCCACCACCATGAACCCATTCTCCTGACACCAACTGGGTGTCCTATAATTCAACTCAATTCTGACACCATCTACCCAGAAACAGCGTCACGTCCCACAAGTTTAGGGTTCAGTCCTACAAGACTGCTCCCCCACCCCACTTAGGCACCAGTCACGATCCAGATTGTTAACTCTACTTCAGACCAACTGGCTATAAATCAGAGGTTCCCAAGGCCCCTCCTTGGGTTCAATTAATTGGCTTGAGCAACTCACAGAACTCAGAGAGAGAGATCACAGATCACCAATTCATTATAAAACTATATAACTCAGGAGCAGCCAGATGGAAGAGATGCATAGGGCAAGATATGGAAAAACAGCACAGAGCTTCCATGCATGCCCTCTTTGAGTGTGCCACTCTCCCACTCTCCCCTAATCTCTAGGTGTTCACCAATCCAGAAGCTCTCCAAATCCTGCCTTCTGGGGTTTTATGGAGGCTTCATTACCTAAGCCTGGTTGATTAAATCATCAGCAATTGGTGATTGAACTCAATCTTCAGCCCCTCCTCCTTCCTAGAGGCTGGGGGTGAGACTAAAAGTTCCAACTGGATAATCAATCACACTGTTGGTTCTCCGGGCAACAGGCCCTAGTCCTCAGGATACCTAAGGGCTTTCCCAGGGTTACCTTATTAATATAACAAAAGACATTTTTGTTACTTTCATCACTTAGAAGACTCCAACAATTTTTAGGAGTTCTGTCCCCAAAACAGGAGAGAAACCAAGTAATATATTTATTATAAACCACAGTACCACAACTCTCCACCTAAATACCCTTGACATCATTTCTTTCCATCTTTCTGGAGATACAAGTAAAACAGCAACTTGGTCTAATGTAATTGGTCCTTAGTGGTAGTTGAGTAAAATTTGTTCTAAGGTTCAAATAAGTGTAATCACGCCTTTTGTAACAATATTTTCATCTCCATATGTGGTGTACAACTGGGACCTAGCAGAAAAGTGCACAACATGATCAAAGTGTGTATGTTTGTCAGCTTGAAGTGCACTTTGTGAAAGAGAAGATTTATCTCACACATCACAGTAAAGAAAAAGTGTTATCTTTAACAACATGGATTAAAACAGCAAAACTGTACTTAAATCTGTGCTCATTCTCTCTCTCTTTCTCTCTTTCTGTAAAACATTTTATCCTTCTGGTATAAATGCCAGGAAGACTCTTAAAGGGAGTCTGAAAAGCAAAGAAATAAGGGAATGATACTCCTGGTACAGAAAAGACATGAGCCAAATGCTACTCCTTTACATGTCCGTGAAGAGCCGTAACAGGGACAAGCCACTATGAAAAGGACTGGTGCAGAGAGCCATCTCCTGCCCCCTCCAACCTGTCTCTGCCACCTCAGAGAGATGCTGATGCTCTGGAGGCAGACTGGGCTGGGAGGGTCTCACAAGGTCAGTGTCCATACATAGTAGGCTTTCTAATTTGGCCACGACTCATCATTATAGTTCTAAACATTTGCTCAGAGTGGTATGGTGGTTATGAATCTCTTCTCTGGGGCTTGACTTCCTGGCTCTAAATCCTGGCCCTTCTCTTACTGACTAGTGATGCTGGGTAAGTTATGTGACTTTCCTGTGCCTCTGTTTCTCATCCGAACAGCAAGGGGATGCTACTATCTTCCAAATGCATTACTGTGAATAAATAAGGGATTAAATAAGCACTCAACAAATTAATTTTTGTTACAGAAAACATATGAGTTGTACATTTTTAAATCAAAATTGACAAACCCCAAATAGAAATGGCAACTCATTTTCATCAAGCAATATTCACTTATAACATTATTTCACAACACCTCAAACTTCATACCCCAAGTGTACATAAAATGATAACTCTTAATAGAGATTCCAGTCAATGGGGCGTTAACTACAGAAAGTCTTACAGTCAGAAGGGAAACTCATGCCCACCACAATCTAGACCTTAAACTTCTGATGTGTTGCCTCTTCCCACTCCCAAAAATTGTAACTATCTAAGGAGATATGGGTAGGTACAATACGTGGGAAAGATTCAGGTAAAGAAAGAAAGGGGAAAGAAAGAGGAACCAGGAAGGGGAGGTAGTGAGAGGAGAAATGACATGGGGGAAGAAAGGGAAGGGGAGAGAGAGCAAGAGTAGAATATAGGGAGCCCAGAGAGCACACCGTCTGGATCAGAAGTATCTCTGGAGCTGGACAAAAAAAGGATTCTCTGTAGGACCAAAACAGCAAATGCGGGGTTAGGAACAGCTGAAGAAGGAAGATTGGACCAGTTTTAAATAAGTTTACTAATGTGTTGTACGCATTTATATTTCTTTGGATTATTTTCCAAGTACCATTTTTGGAGTGTTTAGGGACTTTTATTTTGTTTTGTCTGTTTGTTTTTGCCTTTTAAAGTAGATTACCAGATACCGGGGCCAACAATATGACAAGAAGGTTTCAGAAGATAAAACTAACTCCCTGTAAATGCTCAAAGGCCCAATATGAACAGACTTGCTGAGAAGAGAATTTCATATTTTCCAGCCCATTGCCTGGAAAAACATTTATGCCAAAACTACTGGAATCAAAATGAGCGCTGTTTAAATTTCTTACCCATTCTGGACTAGGGGGAAAAAAATTAGTATTGGGCTGTGAATTAAGCCTATCACAGTTAGATTAGAAATTCGTCATTCAGTAACACGTTAGGAATTCATTACAGAATTACAGCCATTAAGTTTAATTACTGAGACGGAGGGAGGATATCCATGGGGTCCACTCTTCTTCACTTACTCAACAAATATTTATTGAACACTTGTTACTTGTCAGATGCTTTTTAGTCACAGAGTACACAGCAGTGAACAAGATAGGGAAGGCCCCTGACTTCATAGAGCTTACTTTTCAGTAGATCTCTAGGCTTTGGTAAAGCCTGCTACCCGTGGGCATTCACTGGATGTGTGATGAATAAGTGAGTGAACAAGAAGCTCCTATTTCATGATATAGTGGAATGATCTAATAAAGAGATAATAAGCATGTCTACGTATTAAAAATGCCATCATTCAGAAAAAGGCAAAGTATCTCTGCTTCTATGTTATATGTGTATATAACATGAAGTCATTTCCAAATAGCTTCTGCCAACAGTACATTCTCAACAGGATCTCAACAGCAGCTTTCACAGCTGGTAAACCATGAGCATTCTTCTATCAAGCACCCAAGAAATATCCTATTCTATTTGTCAGCATTACTTGAACTCTCTTATGTATAGGCTTTCAATCAGTGGCCTCTATTCAAAGCAGCATTTTCAACAAATATTCCAAGGGGGTGACATTCTCTATTTAAGGAAGAAGGAACCGATAGCTAAAATGTCATTGTTATTTTAGTTAAATAACTCCTTAGAGCAAGAGTTTCCCCATGATCAAAGTACAGTAGTGACTAAACGAAGAAATGGACTTCTGAGAACAAAAATATGCAGCAAAAGCTTTTAAAAACTCACTCTTTAAGGAAATGCAAGAACTTGTAGTGTTTCTCTGGTAATGCAAGATTATTTTCCACAGCAGGATTTGATCTATGTGTTTGAGATATAAAAAGGTTAAAAACATAGCTATATACTTAACTTCTTGGATTCAAGTAGGACTAAAAAGAGGGGAGACTGAACACACATGTTTTTGATAGCAAGCTATTTCACATTTTAATTATTTAAAGGATTCTTTCTTTAAAAAAAAGTTTAAGCATCACTGAAGTGTAGTTGATATACAAAAGAACTGTATATGTTAAATGTACACAATTTGATGAGTCTGGACATATGCATGTAACTATGATGCTATCACCAAAATCAGGGTAATAAACTTATCCATCATCTCCAAAAGTTTCCTTGTGTCCCTGCCATTGCCTTTTTTTTATAGTAAGAACACTAAACATGAGATCTACCATCTCAACAAATTTTTAAGTGCATAATACTGTGCTATTAACTATAAGCACTATATTGTGTAGGAGATCTCTAAAATGTATTTATCTTTTATAACTGAAAACTTTACACCCATTGAACAACTCTCTATTTTTCCTTCCTCCCAGTCCCTGGTAATCACCATTCTACAAGTTTGACACCTCTTTTAAGCAAAATCATATAGGATTTGTCCTTTTGAGACTGGCTTATTTCACTTAATATGATGTTCTCCAGGTTAGTCCATGTTGTCACAAATAGTAGGATTTCCTTCTTTTTTAAGATTGAATAATATTCCATTGTATGTATATTCCACACTTTCTTTCTTCACTTATCTGTCAATAGATATTTGGGTTGTTTCCAAAGCTTGGCTATTGTGAATAATGCCACAATGAATATGGGAATACAGATATCTCTTCGAGATCCTAATTTCAACTCTTTTGGATAAGTACCCAGAGTGAGATTGCTTGATTATGTGGTAGTTCTAGCTACAATTTTTTTGAGGAAACTACACACTGTTTTCAATAATGGCTGTACCTCTTTACATTCCTACTAACAATATACAAGGGTCCAAATTTCTCTACATCCTTGCAAACACTTGCTATATTCTGATGTTTGATTGTTTTGTTTTGTTTTGTGATAACTGCCATACCAAAAGGTGTGATGTGATATTTCATTGTAGTTGTGATTTGCATTTTTCTGATGATCAGTCATGTTGAGCATCTTTTCATATACATGGTAGCCATTTGTATGTTTTCTTGGGAGGAATATCTATTCAATTTCTTTGACTTTTAAAATTGGGTGATTTGTTTTTTCCCTACTGAGTTGCAAAAGTTTAAAGGACTCCTGTTAAAATACATTTTGGACTAGATTTTACTAAAATAGAGGACAATTAATAACTTGAGATGCAAGACTCCCCCATACAGAAATGAAATCAATTATTACCTTTCCCTTAATGAAAAATTTATTTTAGAATAGAAAATAATAATAATGACTCAAAAAGCACTAGCTCACCATGTTTTAATATCTCATTTCACCCTCATAATATCCCAGTGCTATTGAATAAGGTAAACATTATAAAATTATTTTTATATTGAAGAAACTGTCTCCAAGATCACAGAGCTAGAAAGCAGTCAGGTGAAGGCCTCGTGAACCTTATCCTAATCGCTAAGTATACTTATTGTACTTTTCTACTGTCTCTCAACAACTATCTTCTTGGTCATTAAATCTCAATAAACGTAATTAAACAGAGCACTAACAGGTAAGGTAGGAGAATCAAAATGAAAACTCCAAAGTTATATACTATCAGGACCAAATAATATAGAAAAATGCTTTTTAGTCTGGTTTAGGTTAGGCAGAAATTTCATTCATTAACATCCTCTCAAAAAAGTGTCCTTCAGGCATCTATCCCCCACAAGCCCAGGCATGCCTGCCACCACTCACAGAGCATTAACTGAGCCCTTACTATGTGCTGGATGCTCTTTTGGAATCTGCAGTTACCAAAATGAGTAAGACATGGCCCCTGGTCTTAACATACTTATAGCACATAACACAATATATAAATAAATATTACAATTTGATGTGAGAAATGCTATATAATTCAGCGTAGCCTAGGGACACAGGGCCAAGAGAATGGAATCTAGTAACCGCGAATAAGAGTCACTGGCTCCTGCCAGTGACCGTGGGAAGATGTGGTCAGAGAAGCGTAAAAAAATAGCTCTATAGTACATCGATATGCACCAGGATCAACAAATCAGAAAACATTTCAGAAGTGAGCTTATGGTTGATTTTTAGCTAGCCAGAAAACAGTAAAATCTACTTCTAATGGATACTACCAATCAGCAGAGAAGTTTGATATTTCCCATGAAATGTGATTGACATTAATAATTTAAATATGATGTAATAAACACCCCACATTTATGTACAAAAGGGGATTTAATTTCACTTTTCCACAATAAGAAACAGACAACCCACCTTGGGGTGGAAGGAACACAGAGAAAAAATAAATAACCATTGAAAAGGCCGCTTGAAGGGAAGAATAGCAAAGCACCAATCCTAAGAACAAAGGATTTCAGTTGGATTCAATAATTTTTTTTTAAAGAATTTATTTATTTGACAGAGAGAGAGAGACACAGTGAAGAGAGGGAACACCAGCAGGGGAAGTGGGAGAGGGAGAAGCGGGCTCCCTGCTGAGCAGGGAGCCCGATGCGGGGCTCGATCCCAGGACCCTGAGATCATGACCCAAGCCGAAGGCAGACGCCCAACAACTGAGCCACCCAGGCACCCCTGGGTTCAATAAATTTTAATCACAACAAATCAAACTGCTATATGCATGGCATTATTTATTTCAATGTTAAAACATGTCAGAACTTGTGAGAATAGTTTTCTAAACATCTATTCCTATTATTGCAAATTGTGAAAATGTACAAACCAGGGCAAATTACATCATTTAGGGATTCACCATCAAACACTCTTTCACCAAAACTAAGAAATTTCTACATCCTCAGTGTTGTTACAGAAAATTTACCAGGTGTGTTATATCATTTTGCAATTATATCGTTTATCTAAGGGGGTTCTTAGAAAAGAACATTAAGCTTTCAATAGTCCCAACATCATCCAAGCACAAAAATGAAAACTAATCAGAACCGCAAATGACAAAAGGATAACAATTTGTTACCTCATAAATTTCTGTGATATAATTCCTACAATTTCCGTTCATGCAGTGACTCCCAGCTAAAATTCACACTCTTTACAAATGCATTATATCTCAACCATATATAGCAAGTAAAGATCTATAAAATGAAAAGCAGTTTGGTTTGTGGGGAAAAAAAATCCTGAAATATGCACAGTATGACAGAAGCCATGGTTCTATCATTATAACAACAAGTTCTCTTATGACATGACATAATCTTCTCATCCCTACATTTCATCATGTCCACATTCCCTCTATGACCCTGGGCAGACACTTAGCCCCTCTGGCTATCAGTTTCCTCATTTGTAAAAAGAAAGGTGCTTGACAGGATGATCTCAAGATTCCTTTGAATTTTGACATTTTATATTTCTATGAATATAGCACATACACTGCCTCCCCTGAGTACTGAGAATTATGTAAGTTCTAATATGGGAATGGAACATCATGTAAAATACAATAAATCACTTTAAAAAAAAGAAAAAGCCTACAGGAGAAAAAGACTAGAAGACACATAAGAAAACTTGTCCAAATAAAAATTATGAAGCCTAGCTTCATGAATCAGGGCATGACTGGGTAACTTAAAGACTGATTTTAACAAGAGAAGTAGAGCTTCAGTCAGGTGCTTGGGGTCTGGGGACCATTCATCAAAGCACTGTAATTCCTTGTCAGTGCAATAAAAATGAAATGAGACTGGGAGTTAGGCATAGTTGTGAAGAAGGTGGAGACATCTTTGTGTCGATTTGTCCACCAATAACTTTCATTTGTCTGTTCCATAACAGCCCCCTTCTCGCTCATCTTTTAATTCCCCCTCACATATTTCTTTATCGTACTCCATTTTCCTTTTTTTCCTTCTCCTTTTTCTTCTCTTACTCTACCCTCTCCCCTTTCAAACACCAGAAAATGGTGCCAGCTCACTTGATACATGCCCTTGCAATGACTTCTGTCCTATCACTAACCCAGACTCACTAACAGGGCAGATGCAGCAACACAGAACTGTTGTGTGGCCTGGAGTCTGGTTAAGCATGAAAATAGAGCATGTTCGGGGCATCTGGGTGGCTCAGTCTTTAAGCGTCTGCCTTCGGCTCTGGTCATGTTCTCAGGGTCCTGGGATCAAGCCCCGCATCGGGCTCCCTGCTCGGCGGGAGGCCTGCTTCTCTCTCTCCCACTCCCCCTGCTTGTGTTCCCTCTCTCGCTGTGTCTCTCTCTGTCAAATAAATAAAAAATCTTAATAAAATTTAAAAAAAAAGAAAGAAAATAGAGCATGTTCATTGGAGCTCCACTTCTTCCAAATATACAACTAAGTTGCAGAGTATAAAATGAGGATAACAGGAAAGAAATGTTATCACTGTTATGAAAGCTAAAAAGCAGATGATGACCAAGACATAATTGACTTACCAAAGCAGAAAAAAAAAACAAAATAAAGCCCACAAGATGTGGAATGGGCTGATGACAACAGAAACAAAGCCGTCACTCCACCCAATACCCCAGAAAGGCCCTGGAAATGGAGGCCTTCTGGAGAATCCAGAAGGTGGGGTTGAAAACTGAGTTAGGTGAAATATGTATAAGTTCCTTTTGTCAACTCCAGTCCCTCTGCACAGAAGATCAGAGCATCGCTTTCTATAGAGGGTGAAGCCAGGGACACAGCTGAGGACTGAGTAAGTTTCTATAAAGTAAAAGCCTGCATGCTGAATGGGAAGCCCCTGGTCCCTTTCCCTGCTGGGCACTCAGACTGCAGCAGCCTAACATTCATCTCCCAGGCCGGATATTAGAGGAATCTTCTCTGGAGAAACTGGCTGAAGGGTAACAACACACTGATATCATATGGATGTCTTCCCACCAAATAACCATGTCTATCAGCTCACTTTACAGTAAAACCATCAGGCAGTGAACTTTGCCACACTTCCTAAGCTTCCAAAAGACATGGCAGCACCACATTCTTTTATTTTTTAAGATTTTATTTATTTATTTGAGGGGGGGGAGTGCACGAGCAGGGGGGAGGGGCAGAGGAAAGGGGAGAAGGAGAAGGAGACTCCCTGCTGAGGAGGGAGCCCAACTAGGAGATCCCAGGATCCTGAGATCATGACCTGAGCCAAAGGCAGATGCTTGACTGACTGAGCCACCCAGGCATCTCAGCACCACATTCTTAATGTCTCACCAAACAGAAGAGATGAACTCAGAGGACACAGCAACAAGACACAAGTAGAAGATAACTTCAAGAATATTAATGTGCTCAGAAAGAGCTCCTAACAATTAAAAAGGACAAATGAGATAGGAATATCGCAATAAATAAGTTCTAAGAGAAAGTTGAGGAAATATTTAGAAAGTTAAAAAAAAAAATCATCATGACATAAAAGGATTCATTCAGGAAGTTCAGCATTCAAATTCTGGAGTCTCAAAAAGACGGAAGCCATTACCAAAGAAATAAAAGAATATTTCTGAGAACTAAAGAACATGAGTTTTTGAGTTGAACATACCAGTTGCCTAGCTAAAAGAAAAAAGAAGGAAGAGAAATGGAGGAGACCTACATGAAGGAACATGAGCATAAATTTTAAAACACTTAAGAGTAAAAACAGATTGCAGAAAAAGGATTAGGGATCAGAATGGCTTCAGGATTCCCAGTAGCAGTACCACTCGTCAGAAGAAAATAGAGCAATCCATTAAATTGCTGAGGACTCTTGAGTTTTATTCTAGACAAACATAAAACCACCAGATCTATAAATCAAGTGTGTAAAACAGTCTATTTTGAACATGCAGAAATCTAAAAAAAAAAAAAAAAAAAAACAAAAACTTAGTTCCCATGTACCCTTCCTAGGAAGCTCCTGGAGGATATACACTAAACAAGGATGAAACAAGAAAGAGGACAATTCCGAGTCCAGATAACAGGTATTCTAACACCAGAAAGGTAGAGGAATTTCTCCAAGTTATGATGAAGAAGGGTCAAGAGTTAACAGCCATACAACTGGTCTGTACATCATCCAGTCCAGATTAGAGCAGAAAGGTGGAAGACTCCTGAAGTATCTCCAAGAAAAAAGAAACAGAACTGATGTGTTTAGATGTACAGAAAGAATATGTACAGATCTGTTAGAGTTTGAGAATGAATTCATAATAGATACATAGAAAACCAAGCATATGACAAAGCAAAGCATTATCAATTCCAGGAAAAACAACATATGTGTAAAAAGACCATGTTACCTTACTACCCTATCTAGATCAATTGTGACATCATGTGCACAGTCATTATGACATAAACACTGAATATTAATTGGACCAAGATTGTGAAACAATCCTACTGGAAGAATTAGAGAAGTGTATGTGTTTCTACATGCACACGCATGGGCAATTTCTGTATTGGGGGTGGGGCATTGAGTCAACAGCTTCCATACTAGGAGGACAATCAAAATGAAAATTAAAAAATCAGGATAGCAGCATAAATGTTCTATGGAGGGGCGCCTGGGTGGCTTAGTCAGTTAAGTGGCCAGCTCTTGATTTCGTCTCAAGTCATGATCACAGGGTTCTGGGATCGAGCTCCACATCAGGCCCCAAGCTCAGCAGGGAGTCTGCTTGAGGATTCTCTCTCTCTCCCCCTCTGCCCCTCCGCCCATTCTCTCTCTCTAAAATAAATTAATTTAAAACATGTTCTAGGGCAATATGTTGATGAATACAAGAAAAACCCCACAAAAGGAGTTAAAAACAAATCTTCTAAAAGATCAAGAATCAAAAGTGTGAGGGTGGGGTTGCACTACATAAGATATCACTTAGATAAAATACATGCTTAGGGCTCTGCTTTTTAAGTTCATAAAGTAGGAAGAACAAAGTTTGAAGATGGCAAGAGGATTTTAATCCTACCTGTTAAGGGAAGCATTTTCTATAACTGGGTTTCTCTTAAAAACATTTCTGCATCTTTATACATATGCCTGTATCATCTAACTTACTTGGGGTTTTCTGTGTCTGTTTTGTTTGCTTTTGATGACATAACAGATGTTTGTTTCATCTCCTTGGGACCAAAACCCAGACAATAATGTATATTGACAAAAATAATCACTCATGAGAACAACATGACAAGCCACATGCCAGGGTTTAAAGCACCAGCTTCCACCTCAGTCAAAGCTAACCTGTCCCTAAGTTGTCTCATACCCAAATTCCAAAGATTCTTAGCAGATACAGCAGTAACTGTTTTCAGTGATATAAAGGACCCATCATTTAAACAAAACCACAAATAACACTTTATCTGGATATTATTTGCAATTTGTTATGATAAAGAAAATGAGTTCTCTCACATAAGGACATAATTATCACCCAGGTAATCTTATTTGACTATTTCGAGGACCACAGAGGAATGAAACTCTACGGCCAAAGTGGCCAGAGTGTACAGGGGAGGAGAGGAAGACCCAAAGGTGGCTATTTGTAGCTGTGGGCATTGGTGGAGGTTACACTAGTATTCCAGCTATCATATCAGCTACATGAGCTTACAGTAATGTTGGTAGGTGTTCAATAGTATTTCATAAGAGAAAGGGGTAGGAATGAAAATTATGCCAGTGGTTGTCCTCCAAACCCCTCTTGATAGGGTTTGAAGCCCTGGAAAGGTTGCTTTCAGGAAGGCATGAGAAAGTATGAAGGAGGGTGCCTGGGTGGCTCAGTCGGTTAAGTGTCTAACTCTTGATATTACCTCAGGTCTTGATCTCAGGGTCATGCGTTCAAGCCCCTCTTTGGGCTCCACACTGGGCATAGAGATTACTTAAAAAAAAAAAAAAAGAGGGGCACCTGGGTGGCTCAGTCTGTTAAATGTCTGCCTTTGGCTCCAGTCATGATCTCAGGGTCCTGGGATCAAGCCCTGCACCCTGTGTCCAGCTCCCTGCTCAGCAGGGAGTCTGCTTCTCCCCCTGCTTATGCTCTCTCATGCTCTCTCTCTCTCTCTCTCAAATAAATAAATAAAAATCTTTTAAAAAAAGAAAAAGAGAAAGCAAGCAAGCAAGCAAGCAAGCAAGCATGAAGGAGCTTCCTGGCAAAATTTTAGCCTAAGCTATCCAGGATTGAAACTTGATGAATGCTATGTGGGAAATAAATGACAGAGTTCAATAATCTGTGGCTCAAATACATGCACATATGTTTTTAAAATATATGGTATACACTGAAGCACTGGGGAATTAATTTGTATCTCACAGTTTTTCAGAAAAGGTTTGCAGTGATTTCTTTTCCAAAGATAACGGGCTACCTACCTTTAGACTACATGGTGAAAGAAGAGACCCCTCACCCTAGCACTCACACAGGATAAAGGCAGATCAAAAATCAGCCATGGGGACAAATGTCTGAGGCTGAGACTGTACCAGGCATGGGACATGAGAAACCAGACCCTGATTTTCACAGAATTTGAGGTCGAAGGGGTGAAATAAATAAAAGGTATTGGATTCATAAGTCATTCCTTCATTTTAATACCAAATAATAAATACTCATTTTATTTTATTTTTTAATAGATTTTATTTATTTATTTGACAGTGAGAGAGAGAGAAAGAGAGAGAACAAGCAGGGGGAACAGCAGACAGAGGGAGAGGGAGAAGCAGGCTCCCCGCTGAGCTGGGAGCCCCACGTGGGACTCGATCCCAGGATCCTGGGATCACAACTCAAGCTGAAGGCAGACACTCAACCAACTGAGCCACCCAGGTACCCCTAAATATTCATTTTAAATCTCATGGATTTTGTACCAACATGACTTGGGCATAAAATCAGGAACAATCGTGTAACTCAAAAATGTAGCCCAAAAGTGTTAAATTCTTTCCCTGCATTAAGTCACTGTACAACAGGGATTATATTGCATAATCCTTCTGGGTCTCATGGGTGTCCCATACATAGTGATTTAGTGAAATCAGGTTGTTACACTGTTTTCTGATAACAGGCTTTTCTCACTCTCTATCAACCAATAGCCACAATCTTCCCTCCCTCCCTTCCTTCCTTCTTTCCTTCCTTCCTTTTTCTGTCCTATTGAATTGACATCTGTGTATCTTTTTTTTTTAAGGAAAAAATCACTAATTTTCTTAGATATTGATGGTGTCAGTGTGAGAACCAGTTCTTATCAGGCTCTAATTGGACACAGCATAGTGCAAAGGAAATTAATGAACATGGGAACCTCTCAGAGTTTACAATCTATGTGAGAAGTTTAATGAGGAAAAAGAGGTCAATGCCTTTCATAAGGACCAAATCCACACAAATAAATACTACTTTACAGTGTTCTGAAAGTTAGTCTCCAGCAAATGTCTGTGGACTCAGGTGGGAAAGATCACAATTTATGTGAGAAGAGGAAAAATGTGGGCAAAGAGGAGAGAAGGAAAGAAAAGAGGCATTGAAGCGTCTGAATGAAAAGGAGACAGTTCTTAGTAACTTCAGGTGGTATGTGACACAGGAGAACAGCAAGATCTCAAATACAGGAACTTTGTCTTTCTGTTTTACATTTATTATTACCAAGCATGAAAAATATCCAAAAATAACACTTGGTTTGTCATTTTTAGAGCTCGTTGCATATATTTTGTCTATTTTTCTGCAGAACGGTTATCATTCAATTTATTTTTGTATGGGTGCTGGCACACAACATGGGCATAAAACTGTGAAAAATCAAATAGCTCAAAAAGTGTAGGTGGGCTTCTGCAAAATTTGTGCTGAATGAATTTTTAGAAAGCAGAGTGCGGTACTAGAATTGCTGCACATGTGTTCTATTATTAAATATCTAACTCTTCTAAATTGGGAAGGATAATAACAAGCAATCTTGTGGAAGAGCTGAAGACCTAAACAGTACAATTCTGAAACCAAAATAAAACTGTTTTGTTATTTTTTTTAACTTTTATAATATCATTGAGGCATCACCTTGGGAAAACAAAACATTTATAGGAGGGAAATAATGGAGAATCCTGCCCATCACCTTACCATACTTGCATTACAAAATCTGATGATTTATTTTAGTGTTTATCCACATAAATCCATAATTATCAGCTCTTACAAATATGCATATAATTCTTATGCTTGGTTTTCCATGGAGTATTGTGCTGTTAGTATTCCTCCATGCTATTTCAAGAGAAGCAGCAAAAAGAACACCAATTTTTGAGCAAGAAGATGTGGTTTCAGGGTTAGCATGCTTTAGTTCCCAGGATAGTCATGATAGTCATCATTTTCTTACCTACCTATTTCCCCCCATGGAACTGATGTAACCAATGTTACTTATACTTCTTGTTCTAGGACATTTAGGTCACCAATATTTCATAGGTCTAAATGCCACTGTAATACACACTTCCTTGATATAGCTCTTTTCATCTTTTGAAGAATATTCTTGATATAACATCATGGCAAGGTGAACATATTTATATATGCTTTATACCTTTTGGTACATATGACCAAATTGTTTTCCAAAAGATTCACACCAACATATACTGTTACTAGCAATATATGATTGCATAGCAGCCTTACCATTATTGAATAGTATATTTAATGTTTTGCTAATAACATATCTGAAAAAGGATATCCCACCATATTACTGATGTGTTATCTTTATTATATTTTATGATAATTAGAAGTTGTCAGGAGTCCAGAAAGTTAACAAAATTTTAAGTTATGACCCATAGTCCAATAAAGGACTATAGATATAATTTCACCTAGTCTTTCACCCATAGAGAAATTTTTGATAATTAAATCATTGATTATCCTTGACTCTTCATTGTGCTTAATTGCCCTCATTCAGTATACGGCGAAGTCCTGCTGTTTCAAGCCCCAAATCCTTCTTCAGTCTGCCCACTCTTCTCTCTCTCCCTTATATGGCCTTAGTTCAAGCCCTCCTTAGCCCTCACCTGGATTACAATAACCTCTTCTCCAGGATCTCTGCCTCCGGTTCAATGGTCGGCATTGTGTGTGGTCTAAAATATCAATCTGATGATGGGTGTTACTCTTCTGCTTACATACGCCAATAACATGCCTTTTTCTTTTTTCTTTTCAGGACAAAATCTGAACTTTGTGACATAGCACACAAAGCTCTTCACAATCTAGCTCAGTCTTTAGTCTTCTGTCTCACCATTAACTCCACACCCACTCAACACCCAAACACTATGCTGTTATAGGCCCTTACCCAGATGGCTACCATCTTGCAAGACTCCTCTCAGGGGTCCACTCCTCTAGAAGACTTCCCTAACTCCACATCCTGCCAGTATTGATTGGTCATTCATAATTTCATCAACAGATTGGAAACCTCTAGTTGGAGCATGTATTCCACTGTATTGTGGTTGCCTATTTAGCTGTTGATTTTCCCTACTAGCCTTTTGACTCCTTAAGGTTAAGATGTGCCTTTAAGTGAATCTTCATTGCCCTGCAAAAAGTGAATTGTTAGTGATGATGAATAAATGTCTGGTGGTTGAATAAATAAAGGAATGAATGGTCCAGGCTCTGCTCAATGTCTTCCAGTGACAGTACCTACCAAACAGTTCACTCTGTTGGTTGTGACCTTTAAAAACTAGAGAGCTACTATTAAATCTCTGCTGCATATGACTGGGTAAATGGTCTGTTAAATGTACAAGATGCAGCTAAAGTATTTGGTAGCCTGAAACATTCATGAAATTGGTTATTTTGAGTGATTTCCTAAATAGAATACTGGATATTGTCTTTGTCATGTGCATTATATGTGAAGTCCACCTTAATAATAGACAAATACATAGTAGAGAAAAACCACAAGAAAGAAAGAGAGAAAGAGAGAAAAGGGAGGGAGGGAGGGACGGAGGGAGGGAGGGAAGGAGGGAGGGAGGGAGGAAGGAGGGAAGGAAGGAAGGAAGGAAGGAAGGAAGGAAGGAAGAAAAAGAAAGAAAGAAAGAAAGAAAGAGAAAGAGAGAGAGAGAGAGAGAAAGAAAGAAAGAAAGAAAGAAAGAAAGAAAGAAAGAAAGAAGAAAGAAAGAGGAAAGAAAGAAAGAAAGAAAGAAAGAAAGAAAGAAAGAAAGAAAGAAAGAAAGAAAGAAAGAAGAAAGAAAGAGGAAAGAAAGAAAGAAAGAAAGAAAGAAAGAAAGAAAGAAAGAAAGAAAGAAAGAAAGAAAGAAAGAAAGAAAGAAAAAGAAAGAAAGAAAAGAAAAGAAAGAAAGTGTGAATGCCTTCAAGGAAAAATTGAACTTAAGGGAGATGCAGAGCCTCAGGTACAATTGGGCTGTCTCAGAGGGTCCTCCTGCAGATCAGGAAAGGCTGTCTGAAGGAAGCAAGTCTAGAAGGAGGCTGCCCAGAGGCAAAGGTTTTGACACACTTAATGGGCTCTGGCAGTTGTTTTCACACATATTCACAATGGAAGAAGGAGTTGAAGCAAGAAAAATAGAAAAAGAGGAATGTGATCAAGTGTATTTGTGTAAAGGAAGAAGTAAACAAGAGTGAAGACATACCATATCCTATTTATTCTACAAGCATGAAGCAACGATTAAAAAATAAGATGGTCCAATATTAAGGTGATGTAATTACCATGTTGCCTAAACCAGAAAGGAAATACTACCTTTTGTAATCTAATGCTGCCCGATAGAACTTTCTGCACTAATAGGCATGTTCTATTGCTAAACTGCCTGATAAGGATCCACCAGCAACATGTGTAACTGAGCACCCGAAATATGGCTAGTGTGACTGAGCAACCCTGTTTTTCATTGTATATGATTTTAATTTAAATAGCCACACATGTGATTCTATATCCTTACAGCTTGAAAAAATAAGACATCTTTTTTTTTTAGATTTTATTTATTCATTTATTTAAGAGAGAGAGAGAGAGAGATCAGGGGGAGGAGTAGAGGGAGAGGGACAAGTAGATTGTGCACTGAGCGCAGAGCCAGATGGGGGCTCAAACCCACAATCCCAAGATCATGACCTGAGCTGAAACCAAGAGTCAGACGCTCAACCAACTGAGCCACCCAAGTGATCCCCCAAAATAAGAAATCTTTCAAATTTAAGGAGGAAGAGGACTTAAGGGGCAAGTTAATTTGTCTGGGAGATAATTAAATAATACTTTCATTGGTCTTCACAATTTATAATGTATTTTCATATATTTTGTTTAACAAGAGTATAGAAGCTGAAGATGAATGTGGACTCTCTTTCAACAGAAGCACTAAGAAAGGAATTAGAGCCCTGTGTCCTCACCTACTTTGCACCTGTGGAGCAAAGACCCTACTGAGCCATGCTGGATAGGCAGGAGACAATAGTGATTAGGAATACAGACTCTGCAGCCAGACTGCCCGTGCTCAAAACCCAGTTCTGTTTTACTGGCTGGATGACCTTAGTCAAATTATTTAACTTCTCTGTGCCTATTTTTCCTCCTCAACTTAATGGGAACACTAATAGTATTGACCTCATAGGACTGATAACAAGTTAACACATGCAAAACGTTTAGAACAGTGCCAGGCATACGTAGTAAATAAATTGCTTATAATGGATTAACAATTCACCCAGGGATTAGCAGTCCCCCAAGCGCATGGAGAAACCTCTTTTGGAAGGACACACTGCTCTGGTCTTGACTGGTCCTTCTCATCACTGTGAATATATCTTTGCCTCATGAGTATCAGATAAGGGAAAGCACAATATTAAACAAACGATAATAGATGGTCTTCAACCAAGTTTTCACCGCCTCCTGATAATCCAGTTCCATCACCCTATTAGCCTAATTCTTATTCTATCTAGTTTGCATGACCACTTTTCCTTCCAAATTCTAAGAGGTTACAAACTATAGTTAAAATTATGAGCTGATCATTCCTGTCAATTGTCAAATGTTTTCATGTGAATAGAGCATTGTAAATGACACTCATAGTCAGAATTCTTAAAGGAACTCTACTTTTTTAACTTGAAGCTGGGGTGTGCCTTGTACTCCTAATCTTGCTTTTGGTTATACCCTAGCCTGTTTCTGAACTTTCTCTACTTTTTCAAGCCTCCACTGTCCCCTTCTGTCACTCATATACCCCTCACCTCTCCTTCCTCCTCTCTCCAGCCAGCTCATTGCTTGGTGCCGGTAGTTAGAAGCTTTAAAGTTTTCTGGAAAGCTCTCCAGAGGAGTGGAATAATGTGTCTGTAAGTAGAGCTGTTGTAGAACACTTTAGAATGGAGGTGAAATTTAGAATACCTAAGAAAGAAAAGCATTAAACTGGAGAATAATAAAAATGAATAAATAAATAAATAACAATTTTCAGGAGTGATGTGAAATAAATTAAAGATTTTCAAGGTATTACAGAGCTAACAATCCACAGCATATGACAAGGGTTCCTATATAATTGCTAGGAAGGAAAATGCAAGAATATTTTCTATTCTCCTCCAAATAACAAATTCAATGATGTGCTTTGAATCAGCAGAAGAAACCGCTCAGGTTGTGAAGATGCTATGAAAAACAGTCATCTCCAGGGGCTTTATGAATTAATCCTTACCTGAGGCATGCTTTTGCATGCTCAGTGTGAATTATTCTTTGTAAAACTATAGTGAGCAGAATAGAAAATGCAGTTTGTAACTAGCTTAACAAACAATAGATTAATAGCATTTCATGTCAGCCATAGATAACTGAAAAGTCAAAAGCCCAAATATATATTTATCAAGAATTCATAAAATATTTGTTTCAAATAGAAGGAACCATGTTCTGCCCTTCACTTTTTGCACTTGGAAAACAATGGTGATTATCCCAATAATTCCAGAGGGCAGAAGTCTCTCCAGGACACTAGAATAATATGTCTTTACAATTCTTCATTTTCCAGTTTGAAATTGAAAAACTCATAAGAAAGGAAACACAGTCTCCTGCAACAATCTGAGCTATTAAGGAGTCCACTGCTTTTCAGACAATCTTGTGCAATATGTAGACAAATGCTTCAGCCAGCACTGTTTAGTGACATCAGCTCACATTGCAATACATTATTCCCTGATGTGTGTAATAAATTACAGATACTTAATAATTCATCGTGGTTGCTTTGAAAGCATCACACAGCACTTAGCATCTAACTCAACAGAAAATAACTATTGGCCTCCTCACAACAAATTCCAAAGACCTCATTTTTATACTCACTTGGCTAACATTCCTTTTAACTCTCTTCTTTAATTTCTCCACTAAATTTTAAAATAGCATCTTAGTTGGAAAGAAACATCAAGGTTGTCTAGGGTCAACCCTCCCAATGTAGGAATCTCTCTGGCATCTTCAACAGATAGATATAAACAATTTTTCTATTTTCCTCAGAATCTCTGAAGCATGATTCTGTTTGTCCATTGGTACGTCAGCTACTTTGGCTGGTTTGGATTTATTGTGAATCTTTCCTTAAGAATCCGTTATGTTCACTGCAGCATTTGGACTTTCAAAAGCAGTGGAAATCCAAAGTATGTAAAGGTTAACACTCCTCAGTGCTAACACCACAGACTGGAAGGTAAGAAAGTCAATCAATGAACAAGCTGTTTTGTCCTTAGTTAATACCAAATCCAGGGTGCATTTTTAGCTGACAAACTAAAGTCAAGATTGGTATCACACAGAGCAAATCACAGACAACTAATAAAGAATTAATATAGATGGGGTGCCTGGGTGGCTCAGATGGTTAAGCGTCTGCCTTCGGCTCAGGTCATGATCCCAGGGTCCTGGGATCGAGTCCCGCATCGGGCTCCCTGCTAGGCGGGGAGCCTGCTTCTCCCTCTGCCTCTCTCTCTCTCTCTCTCTCTGACTCTCATGAATAAATAAATAAAACATTTAAAAAAAAAAGAATTAATATAGAATCTGTTACTAGGAAATCGTCTTCAGTATTTACAGTTGGTCAACCCACTGGAAGAATTATAAAGAAAAGGCATAGCTCTCACACTTGAAAAGTACATGATCTAGCTGCGGAACATAACAGGCATGTGTATAAAAGTGGATTACCGAGTTCAAAGTGTATTATGTAAATAGCATACAAGAGTGCCTAGAGACTTATAATGAAGTTTAATGAATTGAGTCAATCAAAGAAGCTTTTCTTGAAGAGGTATAGGTCTTAAAAATTAGAACATATTTTATTAAAAGAATAAGAATGCCCTGTGTCCAGAAAAGAATGGATATTATCAGGTCACATAATGAAGAAAAATTCAAAAGGACTATCAAAAATGAGTCTATACAATTCAGGTTAGGAAGACAAGAAGGAGAGGAAGAGATGAATCCTGCAAATGTTTGACTGAAACTACATTTGCTACAAAATGAAGTAAAGAAAAAGTCCAGGTTCTGGAGTCGTATAACATCAAAAAACAATAAATGAAGAGGTCTGTCACAAATCTGGGAACACTTTTTCTTTTTTTTTTAAAGATTTTTTATTTATTTATTTGAGAGAGAGAGAATGAGAGATAGAGAGCACGAGAGGGAAAAGGGTCAGAGGGAGAAGCAGACTCCCTGCTGAGCAGGGAGTCGGATGTGGGACTCGATCCCGGGACTCCAGGATCATGACCTGAGCCGAAGGCAGTCGCTTAACCAACTGAGCCACCCAGGTGCCCCTGGGAACACTTTTTCTATCCAGAAAAGGGTTAGAGCCAGGATGAGAATAATTCTGATCATGAAAAGCCCAAGATTCTTTCCCTAGGGAACTATGTTCTATGACCTCAGAGAAAGACCCATTCTCTCATGTTTGCAAGGATGAGGCCCTCAGAATCATACCTAGACACCAAGCTGGACACCAAGTACAGCTGCAGCATGGATTAGCTCCCAGCTAATGGAAACGTACTTCTCTACCTCTTCTCAAGAAAACATTGTAAAAGGGACAGACTTCGAAAGCTTTTAAACGAAAGGAAGTAGAGGGTTCAATTAAGTTGTATACAATCATAGGTGCTAGGGGCAATGCAGGAAAATACAGATCCTCCTCACTTACAGTGAAGTTACGTCTCAATAAACGCATCATATATTGAAAATATCCTTAGTCAAAAATGCATTTAATAGACCTAACCTACTGAATACCGTAGCTTAGCTTAGCCTACCTTAAAAGCGCTCAGAACGCTTACGTTAGTCTACAGCAAAATCATCTAACACAAAGTCTGTTTTATAATGAAGTGTTGAATATCTCATGTAATTTATTGAATACTGTACTGAAAATGAAAAACAGAATGGTATGGGTACAGAATGGTTGTAAGGGTACTGGCTGTTTATCCTCATGACTGCATGGCTGACTGGGAGTTGTGGCTCACTGCTGCTGCCCAGCATCATGAGAGAGTAGAGTAGGGCATATCACTAGCCCAGGAAAATCTCAAAATTCAAGATTCAAAGCACGGTTTCTACTGAATGTGTATTGCTTTTGCACCATTGTAAAGTCAAAAATCATAAATCAAACTGTTGTTAAGTCGGGGACTGTCTGTAGTGCATCCTGAAATATAGTTAAGAGCATAGAGATTAATGATTGGATTGAGGTGATTTGGGAATCACTCTAGTAGTAAAAGCACAGCTGAACACACCAAGGTCTTTCACCTGGCCAGTTTCTCTTCGGTTCACGTCTAAGTGGTGACTTCTAACTGTTCTTCTTGTGTTCTTCTCTAAATCCACATCCCTTTACTACTCCCAATTAGCATTCTGTACTCTTCTTTCTTAATATTATCATGGTTTACAGGTTGATAAGCCTGTACACGCTGGCTGATTATGTAAGAGGAGAGGACAGTGTGGAAGCCAAGACACTGTGCCAGGGAGATAGTTGCTATGGTTCCAACTTTGGTTTCAACACTTGGTAGTTGTAAATAAATATATTCCATTCCTCATAATGGTTATTGTAAAGATGAGGAGCTAATATATGTGAAGCTGGCAGAACAATGTCTGGCATGTAATAACTCTTTGATAAAAATGGAGTCACCCCCACTGGATTTATGAGAGGAGGGACCTTGTTTATTTTATCTATTTTATCCACTACTACTTCTCTGGGACGCTGCACAGTGTTTGGAATGTAGGAGTTGCTAGTGAATATATGTGGAATAAATGAATAAAAAAGTCATTCTAGCCTTTGTTACTCAAGTCCTTGATATATATATATATATCAATACATGTTCATTCTGTCCCCTTGTTCTCAAGTACTAGGGGCAAGACATTATTCCCTTTGTGTGATGATCATACTTAACACTTACCCAAGCACTTTCCCAATACTTGAGAAGCCAAATTTAGAGAAATGTAGGTGGAGGCAAAATCCCCCAGAGTTCTCAACTATGCTATCAAATGATTTTACATTATATATGTATAAAAAAAATCATAACTCTAGTATATGTTAAGAAAGGCAAAGAAATGTTCAATCCCTCTAACTAATAAACTGAGGGTCTTTGGGCCACAAGATGTAATTATTTAGCCCTGCTCTAAATCATTCATAAAAATTGTTCAGTGATGGGTCTCCACAGCATGCTTGTGACTTTTTAAAATTGATTTTGATAATGGTATACACAGAGGTTAAACCGTTGAGTTAAAAATGAACATGCCAGTAATTTCTAGGCCAGAGAAAGTAGCAATACCAAAAAATTTGAAAGGTAAATAAATAAAATATATCTTCAATTGACTGGGGATATTAAAGTCAACAGACCACTAAATAATATGAGGTTATTCTTGAGGGTCAGGTATAGAAATCTCAGGTCCCTTGTGCCTGTAGTTAGAGTCAGGAAGGGGGCAATCACACTTCAATGGACCAAACAAGACATGGAAAGAGACAAGAACTGGTTGGACTGGATCTATGTGTCAACTTTTCTGTATGATTCATAGGCTTCTAAGAGAGCCTTGGCCTTCACAATAGCCAAGATATGGAAGCACTCTAAATATCCATCAGTGGATGAATATAGATACACACACACATATGCAATGGAATATTATTCAACCTTATAAAAGGAAGAAATCCTGCCATTTGTGAATACATGGATGAACCTGGAGAACATCACATTAAGTTATATAAGCCAGTCACAGAAAGACAAATCCTGCATGATCTCACTAATGTATGGAACCTAAAGTAGTCAAACGCATAAAAACAGAGGGTAGAATGGTGGTTGCCAGGGGCTGGGGATAGGATGAAACGGGAAAATGTTGGTCAAAGGGTACAAAGTTTCAGTTATACAAAATAAGTTCTGGAGATCTAATGTACAGCAATATGACTATAGCTAATACTGTACTGTACACTTGAAATTTGCTAGGAGGGTAGATTTCAAGTGTTCTCACCACAAAAAAAAAAAAAGAAGAAAAGAAAAAGAAAGAAAGGAAAAGAAAATGGTAACTATGTGAGGCAATAGATATGTTAATTAGCTTGATTGTGGTAACTATTTCATGATGTATATGTATGTATATCAAAACATCAAGTTGTACACCTTAAATATATAGTTTTCATTTTTTAATTTTACACATAATTTTTGTCAATTATACCTCAGTAAAGCTGAAAAAATAAAAAATGAAAAAGGCATAATGAAAAAATATATCCCTCAACTCAAATCCCACAATTAGAGCTTAATTTCTCTGACGATGAAATTCTGTGTTCTTCAAACTGGAATACTTTTTGACTCCATGGAGGTTTGGAGCCATGTGCCAAAAGACTGTGCAAATCCATGGGATAAACATGGCTTATCTACCTGCAAATTAAGTTTCCTTGAAGATTTGAGGAAGAGAGAGACAAATGTTTTAACTGGTAGTAATTTAAATTATTTGTTTACTTAAACAAATGGATAAATTGTGCCATAGAATGCAAGATTTGCATGCCTGTTAAAAACAAAACATAAAACTACAAAGAAGCATTATGTTTGTGGTGGATCATCTTAAGCTACACAGGAGTTTGTGCTGAAGAGGGACACCTCACTGGGAAAGACTGAGAAAGAAAAGGGAAAGGAAGAGAGGTCTTAAAGGCAAAGTTCACAATCTAGCAGAGACCCAACCCTGCTCAAGAGCAAGGGAATCTGGGAAACCCAGACACACTGGAATAGGAATCCTCATTACCCAAGCAGCAAGACAGCAACTAAGAGTGACAAAACACTGGCAATGTATACCTTCAGAGCCAAGAAGATGTGATGTGGGAATGGAGAAGAGAACAATGCAAGGTTTAGGTGGGACAAGAGTCAGAGCATCAGAACTACAGCTACTTGTTGACTCAGTGAATGGAGGGCAAAGCAAAGACACACACATGCACACTCATACAGATTCAGAAATGAATTTTGACAATTGTGTGTGTAGGGGAGGAAAACAGAATTCAATCAGGATAAAGAGGAAATTGCTTACAGGTGTCCAGATGGAATTACCATATCAGCAAACAATACATGTGTGTCACTTCCAATCTACGTTTTCCAACGTACTCACTTTCTAGGTATTATGACTCTTCTATGTTTTACTTTTCCTCTCAGCTGAAATAAATCTTGTTCCCCAATATAAACTTAGAAAGCAGTTTTGTCTACAAGTTCAGTGTTTTCAGGGGCAACAGAGATTCAGACTGAGTAAGCTGGCCACCCAGGTTGTTATTTTTACATCTTCATGTAACAGAATATAAGCATGGTTGCTTTAGAGCATACATGACTACTACCAAGTCTGAATTACTCCTGCAACAAAGTCAGCATTAAGATGAAAAATCGAGGCACCTGGGTGGCTCAGTCAGTTCAACATCTGCCTTTGGCTCAGGTCATGGTCTTGGGGTCCTGGGAACGAGTCCCGCGTCGAGCCCCATGTCAGGCTCTGTGTTCAGTGGGGACCCTGCTTTTCTCTTTCTCCCTCTGCCCCTACCCCAGGATCATGCTCTCTCTCGCTCAAATAAATAAATATTTTTTAAAAAATAACACACACACACAGAGACACATCTAAATCATGCTGCTACAGTCATGACCACACCTTTCCAGACACATGAGTAAGTTTCAGTGGTGGAATTACAGTGTGGCTGGCTGAAGGAACTCAAGTACATCTTTGTACTTAAAACAGTTGATGTAATGAGCACTGGGTGTTATATGCAACTGATGAATCACCAAACTCTACCCTGAAATGAATAACACACTATATGTTAACTAACTTGAATTTAAATTTTAAAAAAAGTTGATCTTTTGTCCTATGGTATTTTTTCTTAACACTCAATTCACATTATATTTGTAAAAACACAGTGAGAAAGCTGAATGAGCAACAAGACCAGGAAGACACTAATCTTTCCCACTACTTTAGCTTGATTGTGGTAACTATTTCATGATGTATATGTATGTATATCAAAACATCAAGTTGTACACCTTAAATATATAGTTTTCATTTTTTAATTTTACACATAATTTTTGTCAATTATACCTCAGTAAAGCTGAAAAAATCATGCTGCTACAGTCATGACCATCATTTTCCATGATGGATAGGTTCCTCATGAAGGAGAAAGTATTTAAGAGCATGCCAGGAGTCTGGCCACGTTTTAATCTCATTTCATAATTATTCAGCAGGACTGTGGTAGAGACTCTCTGACTCTCCAGGATCCACTCTTTCCTTGTCCTGCTCATTGTAGAATCCCCTGAATTTTATTTAGGGGAATCTTGTTCCTAACCTCCTTAGCCCTAGGTTTCCAAATCCTCTCCCATTTTTATGTATCCTGGAGGCAGGCATTTAAAACATAAAGGAAATCTCAATTCATCTCATATTTTAAAGGAGGAGAACTTTAATTCCGGCCAGCGGCACCAAAACAGAGTCTTAAAGTGTATTTTATTTTATACAGTTGATAACACTGTACTGTATAATTGAAATTTGCTAAGAGAGTAGAACTTAAATGCTCTCACTGAAAAATTTTTTAAAAAGATAAATACATGAGGTGATGGATGTACTAATTAACCAGATGGGAGGAATCCTTTTATAATGTGTGTGTGTGTGTAATATATAAAATATATATAAAACATATATGTATATAAAATGACCACTATGTACACTTTAAATATCTTATAATTTTATATGTTGATTATACCTCAATAAAGGTGAAAAAAATTTTAAAGATTTTATTTATTTATTTTGAGAGAGCAAGAGAGAGCAGGGGGAGGGGCAGAGGGAGCATCAGAGAATCTCAAGCAGACTCCACACTGAGCATGGAGCTGGACTCAGGGCTCAATCTCATGACCCTGAAACCATGACCAGAGCCGAAACCAAGAGTAAGATGCTTTACCGACTGAGCCACCCAGGCATCCCTAAAGTTGAAATTTTTAAAAAGTATATTTCGTTTTATGCATATTACATATTTGTAGTCAAAAAGCAGAATGCTTAAAAAAAAATCCAGAAAAAAACAGCAGCTGCCCTGTTAGAAACTATCACCCCATCCTTCCCTCCCCAGCCTCCTTCGCATCTACGTGTGTGTGGCTATAGGACAAAGTTTTTAGCCAATGAGTCATAACCGGGAAGGATCCTGTAACTCCTGTTTATGTTTCCATAAGGACATTGTTTACCTCCACTTTGTGTCCCGCTCTCCCATCTCTTGCAGTTAGGAATATGGACTAATGGTGTGTGCCGGCTTCAGTGTTGTACCTGAAGGCAACCCCTTGGGACAAGGCGGAGTAACAAATAGAACTACCCAGGTCTCTAATGGATATTGCAGAGCAGACATGCTGACCAATCCTGGACTACCTGCCTACTTGGAGACCATTAAGTGAAAACAAAATAAACTCCAATCTTGTCTATATTTGGGGTCTCTTTGTTGTAGTAGCTCAGCCTGTATCCTAATATAAAGTTGCTATCTAGACACGGAGTATTGCCAAAACAAAACTGAAAATATCTGGCAGTGAAGTAGGGAGTGTACTGAAATCGAGTAACCTTCATCAGAGCACAACAAAATCCATGTAAGTGAAACCATATTCAGTTTGACAATGCTCTCCCTACAGAAATAAAAGGAATTATAAAATTAAGTTATTTATCTTTTATTTCAATGGGTTAGAGGTAATAATAGAAAGCCACTTGATCTATTCAAGAAGAAATCCCATTAAAAAAAGGTAACTTACTTGAAAAGTGAATGGTCACATGCCCCAATATTTGGCACCAAATATCAGAAAGGAAAATCACATAGTAAAAAGGCAGTAAACCTTTGTGGTTAAGAGGTCTGATCCTGAAGACAGACCTGCCAGTTATGCATCCTAAATCTCCAATTGCTAGCTCTCTGACCTTGAACTCTAACCTAGACTCGCCAAGCCTCAGCTGCCTGTGTCTCAGTTTCCTGTGGATTAAATGAAACAATGCACAAAGCACTTATGGCATTGCCCAATTTATAGTAAGATTGCAATAAATACTGTCTAAATTAATCACCACCTGATTGTGTAAAGGTCACAATTAGAAGCCAGAAAAAAATTGATTTCTTTTTCAAGGTGGCAAGCCACAAAATGTTTAGTGCCTTAGGTTTCAAGGAAAAGCAGAAACTCAATCAGGAAATGTATTTAAAATAAATATGCTGATAAAAAGTCAGGTTCACGAGTTTTCTTTAACACAGCTTCTAGGTGTGAGGAGCAAACTCTCATTCCTCTATGCTTGCACTCACCTAAAGAAGGAACATCAGGGCTTTGAACTCTTGCTTCCTACTTGTGTGATATTGAGCAAGTCTTCAGACATCTTTGAGACTAGGTTTCTTCATCTGTAACATGGAGACAATAATTTCTGCCTCACGGATTGCTATGAGTATTAAATGAGATAATACACATAAGATGCTCACTACAATGCCTAGCACATAGGAAGCATTCAGATAATGGACAATGCAAACTTTATTATTGGCACACTTATTGTTACACAAAATAGTAAAATACTTTCCATATGATAAAACAATGACACCCTCACATGAGTTTGAGACCCACTGATTATAGGGCACACACTTTGTGCTATTATCATGTTAATGGGTCACCCTGACCACCCAAGCATGTTCTCTCCCAATCTCCATCAAGTTTGGGTCACCCAGCATCCTCCAAGACATAACCATTTCACAACACTAAAATTAAGTTTGCAAAGAAAATGCCCTCTTAGCTTTCAGAACGCCAACTGGGACAATTAGTGTCATGGGTTAACCCAACATCCAGAGTGGAGTGGGGCCCTTTCTCCTTCACTCATTCATGGCAATGAACCTGAAATTTAAAAACATGTTTGAAGAGAAAATGAGACTTTCCTTTTCTGGATTAAAATAGAAACTTTCCTCACTTTCCCCCCTATAATTCCAATTCCTCATCCCATTTCCATAAGGATGGAAGATATTTGGCATTGCTTCTTTTCATCCATTGTTTCATCTTTATTTTAAAACAATCAATCTTGCCCAGGGAAACATGTTTATAGTGATTCCTCTTGCAGGTTTCTGATTATAGTCACCACCCAGCCTGACCCAGTTTTCTAAGCTGATTTTTCTCAGCTGTGGAGCTGCTTGCTGAGTGGTTTCACAGTTCATCTGCTTCAATTCCCTATTGCAATAGTCCCTAGAACCATCTTGGCTGCATGTGGTGGGCACTTCATGAAACGGTCAATACTGCTGCCCTTCTTCATTCAGGTCCCAGGGGCATATATGAACCCAGGTCACACTGCTTAGTGGTGGCAGAACTAAGACCAGGATCCATTGTCTTTGTTGTCACAGACAAGACCCCTTGATCCTCTGTAAATCAAAACAGAAATTAAAGAAGAACTTCAATTAAAGTGTTCTACTGGGTGACCTCATGTAGGCAAAGCCTTACTCTAGGACTTCTGGCTATGCTGTAATATCCCCCTTGTTAAGTCTTAGCTGTCTTCTGTGATTGTCATTTGGGGTCATCTTCTTTTTCTCCTCTTCCTCCTCCTTCTTCTTTTCCTCTCTCTTCCTTTGAGGATGTTTTCGACTCTGTCCAATTGGATTGCTTGCTGCTTGGCTGGTTGTCCCGGCTAAGAGCCCAGGCTAGAGCCAGTGCCCACTGTGTAATCATTGCAGATTATGTGATTGAAAGGGGGCTTTGTATATCATTATTTGCTTGCTTGGCCAGTTTTCAGGCTATCTGTTTGCATCTACCTTGAAACAAAGGCAATGATAATGAGGCACAGAGTTTTACACGTTTTAGTTCACCATCTCCACAGCAGGTCTTTATACAGGAATGTGACCCGTGTTCAAATTCTACCTATCTGTCCAAACCAGGTCCACTTGTCCCCACTCCACTGAGCTTTCCCTCACTCCCTCATTCTTGTTTCCTTCTCTGAAAAGCCACAGCACCTTTCCTTATATCTCTCATGACAGTTATTTCCAACCATGTGTTGAAATGGTTCACATCATGTTTTGTCTCCCCTCCTCACTCACAAGCCCTTTGAGAACAGTCTCCTTGCCCGATTCACCCAGGGAGCCTTCCCAAGGACCTGCACTGTCTTCACCACATGCTCAGGAAACACTGTACCAAAGGACACACAATAGAGATCCAGTGGATCTCTCAATGCGAGCAGAAGCAATTCTTGTTTTCAATTTTTATTGTTATGTTAATCACCATACATTACACATCATTCGTTTTGGATGTAGTGTTCCATGATTCATTGTTTGTGCATAACACCCAGGGCTCCACGCAGAACGTGCCCTCTTTAATACCCATCACCAGGCTAACCCATCCCCCCACGCCCCTCCCCTCTAGAACCCTCAGTTTGTTTTTCAGAGTCCATTATCTCTACTGGTTCGTCTCCCCCTCCGATTTCCCCACCTTCATTCTTCCCCTCCTGCTATCTTCTTCTTCTTTTTTTCTTTAACATATAATGTGTTATTTGTTTCAGAGGTACAGATCTGTGATTCAACAGTCTTGCACAATTCACAGCGAGGAGCAATTCTAATTCTTCAGTTTCTGAAACAGTCTTGCTATAACCAATACAAGCAAATTAAAGCCCTTCCTAGAAAGGGCCTTAATTTATGTTTATTTGAATCTGAACTGTTAGCAGAATAAGTTCACATAATTTTTTAAATAGTTAATTTTTACTTCCAGTAAAGTATGGCAAACAAGGTTACATTCAAATGTGACGGTGATGACAAAAGTTATAAACTCCAAAGTTTGAGTTATAAATAATCAATATTAAAAACAAAAATTACATCTACCTAGAAACATTTCTTTTAAAAAAAAAATCTCTGTTGTTAAGTTCCTCTCCACTTACATCAGATAGGACACAGATGAATTCTTCAAAAATATATAGGATAGGGGCACCTGGGTAGCTCAGTCGTTAAGTGTCTGCCTTTGGCTCAGGTCATGATCCCAGGGTCCTGGGATCGAGCCCTGCATCAGCTCCCTGCTCAGCAGGAGGCCCGCTTCTTCCTCTCCCACTTCCCCTGCCTGTGTTCCTGCTCTCACTATCTCTCTCTGTCAAATAAAAAAAATCTTAAAAAAAAATATATATATATATAGGGTAGGTGAAAATCTTCCCTTTCTTTAAAAACTGAAATTTGATTTACAGTTATAATGCACTTTGTCATATCTTTCTGCAATACTTTTTTTTTTTAAAGATTTTATTTATTTATTTGACAGAGAGCGAGAGCAGGAACACAAGCAGGGGGAGTGGGAGAGGGAGAAGCAGGCTTCCTGCTGAACAGGGAGCCCGATGTGGGGCTCGATCCCAGGACCCTGGGATCATAACCTGAGCCGAAGGCAGACGCTTAATGACTGAGCCACTCAGGCGCCCCTCTTTCTGCAATACTTTTCCTCATCTGGGTTGGAGTATGACTTTGAGAGAATTAGTAAAGCCTGTTAACCTCATGAATTGTTTTCTAGGTAGTGAAATTGAGAAGTTTAAAATTTAAAATTTAAATTTAAAGTTTTTAAGTTAGAAAACTACTTTCTGGATAGCTTGATTACATGAGCAAACAAATCTCCAAACACCCACATTCCCAGCTAAAGATAACAGCATGGAGGTCCATCACTACTGTATTGAGAATGTGCCTATTTTTAAAAATCCAAAATTTCTTGATAATGAAGTCGTTACCATGTGGTCAAGATAACCATGCGGGCCTATATGCTTTTATTTATTTATTTTTTTCATTCTGCATGTCTTTTGTCCTTCTTTCCTTATATCATTTTCCCATTTCAGACTGTGAAAGTCGCTTGAGGGCTGAGACCATATTGCCAATAGTTCACTTTAATTGGAAGCAGTAGGTGCTTAAGCACTCATTACCTGATGAGGAACATCGCAATGACAAGCTTAGTTTGTAGGTCAGTGCAAATAAGGCCAAGGTCCTGGATCTGACACAGGTGGACATTTGCTCTGCTCCATGACCATAAGCCAAATGCCTTGGTCTGTGCTGTGGCTCACCCACTGTGGTGGGAGGAAGGAGGGGAAGGGTGTGGACCATGATGAGTATGTGAATATTCTAGTTCAAGCTCCTATGACAATCAGGGTTGGGAGGTACAATCAAACATTGTTAAATTCAGAACAGGTTGTGGTCAAGGTCAGAGGCATGCTCAGTGAAGATAAGACTCATTAGTTCTCACTTCTGTTTCTTTCTCTAATACACCCAACCAAGTGGGAACCATGCTTCCATCAGGAACACAGACTCATGAGCACTGATCATCAGAGAGTACACTCATTGGGCAGGTGAAGGGGGCTATCCCCATCATTTTTCAGGGTACATATTTTGAAAAAAGGACCCTTGTAGGTAATGATAACCCAGTACTGAACTGAAATTCAGTCACTTGAAACAGTGCATTTGACACACTTTGGATCTCATTAAAATTCAGCTTCTGATTCAGTAGGTCTGGGGAGGGATCTGCGGTTCTGCATTGGTAGTAAACTCACAAGTGATATCAGGGCTGCTGGGTCCTTGGACCTCGATTTAAGTAACAGGATTTGAGAGATTCTCAGAGTGCCATGTGCATAGGAATCCTGGAGCTCGAACATCTAAATGGTCAGAAAACTTCTGAAGAAACTGACAAATACTAGTGGTCAAGGTCATCAAGTTTTCAGGAATCCAGATAACAGACCACTCACAATCACTCAGAAAGAATGGTCAAAAGTAAAGTCTTAACAAGTGCTGAGAACTCAGAGTCAGGTGCTCCTCTGTCTCTGCTTCTAGAGCAGGCAGCCAGGGGGCTGTGGGACACAGGGCAAGGGCCTGGTCTTGTGGGCACTGGCACAGAGAAGTGACCGCAGCCGATCTTAGATAGACGGGTGTGGTGGTACTGATGGGAGGCAAGGAAGTAAAAGGTACTCAAATCTTAGATCCCTGCTGTAAGGCTAAGATCAGAATTGTACAGCTATTGGTCAAAGTCTGGCACAAGGTTTACAGATCATTTTACCCCAAAGTTGTTGGATGTTTGGGCCTTTGCAGTCTTCCCCATCTCAAATACATTAAATCATTGCCCCAGGCTCCATTTCACTTTAATTAACAGGGTGGAATAGCTCTTGGGGTAATCCAAGGTGAAATCTTACTCACTTTTTCCCTCTCTAGTTGAGGTCTCTATATAGAAGGTGGTGGGGCAGCTAAAATTAGGCTTTCAGAGTCATGTTCGCAGAAGAGCTACAAGGGAGGGTGAGTCGGCTATGAGCTCAATAAAGAGTAAATAGATTGACAAATTTACAACCATATATGGATTGATTTAGACATTTGTCAAATACTTGCCAAAAGAGCTTTTCCCTTGTCTAAGGAAGGCACTTTTCTCTCTAAGGGACTCATTTCACTGGTGAGTTTGACAAAAGTTTAAATATTCAACGTCTAAGCTGAAAAGGTACATTCCTGCTTTCTGTATCTTTCCAGATAGCTCAGTTTCTTCAACCTTCCTGGGCTAAATACTACTAGCATGCAAATAAAACTGAGGTCCTTAAGTTAACATTGTATGCATGAGACACTAATAGTCCCCATCAGAATCACGAACACCCAGCAACATAATAGAGTAAGCTGACACGGACCTTCTTCTGATGACAAACACATGGAAAGTTGTATAAAACATAACCAAAATAAATATGATAACATCATCTGAAATTGAAGGAAAGATATAAGATTCTCAGGAATCATAACCAAATAGGGAGGTCAAAGTCAGGGATGTGACCTAGAGCCGTGGCTGGGACATCCAAAAGTATATTATTTGTGTATATGGGTACTAAAGGTCAGGCATAGAGTCCTGGCCTTGGATGTCAACCCAGTGGGGAATTAGAACTGAGCACCTGGCCCACCAGGTCTTCCCAAGCCTTGAGGAAAAGACAGGAAAAATTCCACCTCTGCCCAGGGATGCTGAAGTAAAGTTTAGTTTCTACTCTAAATAGACTTAAATTATTAAAGATGTTAAAACAATATAAAAGAAATTCAGAAGTGATAGTTGCCATTACCACCTTAAATTCAAACTGTTCCAGGAAATAGAAAAAAAAATTAGCCAAACTTTTTATGACCTTGATACCCAAAAGATAACATAAACAAAGCTAAAAGACAAACCACAGACTAAAAGAGGATAAATGAATGTACATAAAATACAGAGAATATCAAGAATATATAAAGGACTTACAAAAATCAATAAGAAAAAGCCAAACAATCCTAAGGAAAAATTAGCAAGAGATACATGCTGGTATTTCACCAAAATAAGACCCCAGGTTCCAATAAGTATTTGGAATTGGCTCAACTTCAATAATAATCAAAATAACGCAACATGTTTTAAGAAAAAAGAAAAAGAAGAAGATAACAGGAGAGGAAGAAAAGGGGAGTATGTCAGAGGGGGAGACGAACCATGAGAGATGATGGACTCTGAAAAACAAACTGAGGGTTCTAGAGGGGAGGGGGGGAGGGGGATGGGTTAGCCTGGTGATGGGTATTGAGGAGGGCACGTTCTGCATGGAGCACTGGGTGTTATGAACAAACAATGAATCATGGAACACTGCACCAAAAACTAATGATGTAATATATGGTGATTAACATAACAATAAAAAAATTTTAAAAAAAAGGTAAAATGACTAATAACATGATATTTCATATCTATCATGATGACAAATATTAAAAAGCCTTATACCAATTGTAGGTTAAGATAGGGGAAAACTTTAATACACTGCTGATGGAAAAGGAACATGGCACCAACCCTTCAGGGAACAAACTGACAACATCTAGTACAAAGGAAGATGCACATGCCCTGAAAGCCAGCAAGTGCACACCTAGCTGTTCACCCCAGAGAGACTCTGATACATATACGGGGAGATGCAACTAGGATGTTCCCTGTAGAAACGTTTGCAACAGTGAAAAACCGGCAACCAAAATGTTCATAAATAAGGAGGAATCAATAAGTAAATGTTGATATATTCTATTTGGAGTATTTTATTTCTTTCCCTTTATGAGAAAAAATCTGATGCAATTATCTTGCAAACATTTATATTGCTCAGTCAGGGAGATGGGTTTATAGGTTTTTCTTTTTCTCTTTCTGTGTTTTCTGTATTTTTCAAGTATCTTACAATTAACTTTTAAATAAAAGTCTATCATAAAGTCTATTCAGGGCTATAGATATTGTTAAGGGAGGATATATACCCCTAAAACATAATCAAGCTTATGACAAACAAGTAAATTACATAAAAAATGTTTTACTACTAATTATTTTGTATAGGATATATATGTGAATATATGCACTATGTGTTTATTTGCATATATGCACACACACTATAGGTGTATGTATGTATATATACTATATTATATATTATACTATATATATACTATGTATCTATTATATATTATATATGTATCTATTATATACTATAATATATACTGTGTATATATTATATATACATACATACAAGCCTGGAAGAATAGAATTTTTTTTAAGATTTTATTTATTTATTTGACAGAGAGAGACACAGCGAGAGCAGGAACACAAGCAGGGGGAGTGGGAGAGGGAGAAGCAGGCCTCCCGCCAAGCAGGGAGCCCGATGTGGGGCTCGATCCCAGGACCCTGGGATCATGACCTGAGCTGAAGGCAGACGCCCAATGACTGAGCCACCCAGGCACCCCAGAATACAGAGAATTTTTCATAGTGTTAACCCTGGGGAAAAAGTAGAATGGAAAAAGAGGGTCAAGAGGGAATTTTTCCATTTTACTCCACCTGATTTTGTGCTGTTCACATATGTATGAACATGTTCTAGTATATTGATTGCATTGATGTCCCAATTATGACATGTCTCCATCCACAGCCTTTTTCCTGTAACTTTGAGGTCTCCACCTGACTCTGATTGACCTTGTAACTCACTTTGGCCAATAGAATGCAAAGGAAATGATGATGTGCCAAGGTGGAGGAGAGTCTAGCTATCCCAGATGAAACTATTCTACACCTGTCCAGAGATAGTTAATCCCCCAAACATATAAGAGCACCAAGTCAAAATCAGAAATCTGCCCACCAGACTCACAGTGACTACAGAAGCCTGAGACCAGAAGAAATATCTAGTTGACCCATGAACTCATGAACAATAATAAATGTTTATTGTTTTAAGCCACTGAGTTTTGGAGTGATTTTGGCATGCCTTAATAGCTAATACATGCTTTCACCATATATGAGATTTTTAAGAGTGGAAAAAAGGTCCATCCATCCTAATAAAAATGACCTGATGATTCACACCTAGACATAACATGTAACAACTCCAAGCTTCTATTATTAATGTCATCATTAGGGTCTAACATCAGAACGTGTTTTATTTTGCCAACAAATTATCCAGTTTCTTATTTAGAAGATGGCTTCATCTTCCATGAAGCTGGAGCCCCACCAATCTAGTCTCAAGTGGAATCTTGTAGCATATCTCCCAGCATGGTGTGTCATGTGCCTTCATTTACCCTTCATCAGGTTTCTCTAACTGATGCTGAAGAAAAGACAGAAAACAACAGATTGTTGATAAACATGTGCTGCATTTGGCAGTAGAGTCTAGCCAAAATGAATATAAAGAGAAATCATGTCATTAAGTCTGCTCCAAACTGAGTCAACTGCAACACAGAGCACATCTTAGCAGACAATATTATTCTGCATCTTGATTTAGTTACATAGATCAAGTGATTGGTGTGGCAGAAGGGTATAAACCTGAGAATCGGGAGGATACATTACACTACAAACTCTTGCTATGACTTTGGGCAAGGTATTTGAACTCTAGGTTTTCTTTCCTTTCCCTCTCCCTGCCCCTTTCCCTTCTCCTTCCTCTCTTTTTCCTTTCCTTTCACATAAGGATGTTGGGTGACTTACCTCTTAGGTTTCTCCCAATTTGAACATTCCATGATCCTGAGACAGTGAAACAAGCCCCAAGGCCTTCAGATCATAAAAGTAACCTTTTCATTCCTCTTTAGTCTCCATAGATTTTGGTGTGCTTTCTCTCAGTCCAAATCAGTCATTTGAAAAACTTGGACTGAGATGAAGATTTTAGCCAAAAGCAGGCTGAAAAGTGGATGCCATCAAAAGCTCCTTTATTCTTCACTGTTAAATTGGCTATATTGCAAATGTTCTCCAAGGAAGAGATGTTGGTCCTTATGGTCAACATCTTCACCTCATAGATAAGGAAACTAAGGCCCTGAAAGATCTTATAATTTACCAAATGCCATACAAAATCTCTGCGGGCAGTATGAGTTCTAATTTTATGGTTTCTAATTCCTGGTCCATCCAGTAATCCATTCACACAAGATTTATTGAACACTAACTAGATGCTATGCTAGGCAGTAGGGACCCGAGGAATCCTAAGACAAACTCATCGCCCTCATGGAGTTCACAGCCTGGTGGAAGTGAAGGATGAAGGAATCAGTCACACATCGTAAAGCAAAGGGGTTTGTGGGATGCTTTGAGAACTCAGAGGAAAGAATATCTCTCTCTGAAGAGACATGTAATGTTTCATGGAGAAAGAGACAACTGAGCTGCATTTTGAAAAATAAGGAATTTAGGCATACAGAGCAGAGGAGGATAGAGCAGAGAAAATAGCACATGCACAGGCATTTAAAACATACACACATACACACACCACACATACACACACACCACAAACACATACATGCATACACCCACACACACACACACACACACACACCCAAATATACATACACACACACACGTTTGGGAACTGTAAGCAGCTGATAAGCTTGAACCTAGGATGAAGGTTGGGAATGTCAGGAGACATGAAAGAAGAAATAGGCAAGAATAGATAATGCCAAGGAAAGAAGCTGACTCTTGCCTAGGGAGGTGAGGAATGAGCCAATAAAAGACCAAAACAGGTAAAGGACACAGTTATCCTTCCTTTTGACAAAGAGCATGCTCCTAATGAAGAGGAGACAAGAAGACCCAGCTAATGACATAGAGGAACAATTGATTCGGAATGGAATGAGAAGGAGGAGGTTAATATGTGTCTACTGCTTTTTCCACTTATCTCTGCTGGATTTCATTCCCTCTAGCCCCAAAGTGCCATTCACCATCCAAAACGTGACCCCATGGGGAAGGTGTTGGAGATCCTCAGGGTTCTCAGTGGGGCCAAGCCTAAGGCCAGAGCCCACTGCTGCTCACATCTGGACCAGTGAGCAAAGGCTGTGCTGATCCTAAGAGAAGCATGGCCTAGGGAATCACTGAGACCCACAAGACTCAATCGTAGGTAGCACTGAAGTAATAAAGAGTCCAACCAACCTAGATGAAATCTTAGCAAGTGGTATACTAACTTTATAGCCATGTGACTTTGACAAGGTTATTTCACTTCTCCAAGACTCAGGGTCCTCATCTATAAAATGGAGATACATTAACACCTGCCTCCTGTCATGAATATATATTAGATGAAATGGTATGTGTGAGGCACTCAGCACAGATCTGACACACGGTAAGCATTTAGTAATCCATAGTTACAATTATTATCATTTAGTGTCATACAGTCAAGTACCCTGCCTATTCTTAAAGAAGTCTGGAACCTGACAGATGGTCCTAGAAGCGTTCTTCTTGATATCTTACCTCCTTTCTTCCCCTCTAGAGTCTTCAAGTGACAAAATAATACATTAAAGGGGACTTTCCTCTGCTCCATTGCAGCATTTCTTATATTCTTATGAAGCAGTTTCAGTCTAAGTTCAGCAAAGGGTTAGATCTACACTTGGAGTAGCTAATAAAATTTTTAAAAATTATTTTCTTCCTTGTACCACTGAGTAGACCCTCTTTTAAAACGTGCAAAGAGTACTCAAATCAAAATACATACTACAGGCTTATATTTCATATGGAAAAAAAATAGTATACCTGCCACCATTCCTCCTACTTCATGGTGGTTTTGAGAGCTAAGAGTTGGAGTTAAGAATATCTTTAGATGGGGGTGCCTGGGTGGCTCAGTCATTAACAGGAATACAGCAGAGGAGACTTTGGGGGAGGAAAGATTTTTTACCTCAATAATTCTTCCTCAAAACTCTGAAACTTTACTTACAACTTTTAAAAACTACAGTCATGATGGAAGTGCTTCTTTCAGACCTGCAGCCTTATTGGAAGCTTTGAGGTTTCTGTCAAGCTTTTTAGATCAAAGACATGGATGGGCTTGAAGTTAAGGTTAGTTTCACTTTATAATACCACTAAAATGAACACCACAAAGTTTTGGGGGTTTTTTGTTTTGTTTTGTTTTTAAAGATTTTATTTATTTATGTGACAGAGAGAGACACAGCGAGAGAGGGAACACAGGCAGGGGGAGATGAAGAGGAGAAGCAGGCTTCCCACTGAGCAGGGAGCCTGATGCAGGACTCGATCCCAGGACCCTGGAATCCTGACCTGAGCCGAAGGCAGATGCTTAACAACTGAGCCACCCAGGTGCCCCCATCACAAAGTTTTAAAAACAAGGGATTGATTCCTTGGATTTAACTATATCTTTTATAGGTAAGTATCTGGCAAAGTCACATTTACAAAAGTATATACTTGGTTGAATTGAGGACCCGGGTACTTCAGACATCTAAATTTACTGAGCTTTTTTCAGTTAGTTTGTCTCTCTGCTTATTCCCTTTTGTTTCACATTTGATTGATCAGACCTTAGACTAAAATGACCAAATGATCTGGTTAAAACTTCCATTAGGAAGCATAATACCACAGAAAAAATATTCACAATAAAATTTTAAATGGTGAACAACACAGGTATATGGAATAGGATACAGTTTGGTTAAAATATGTATATATATCTTTCTCAAAAGACACTATGTGCATAAGCATAGAAAATTATCTGGAGGCATTAACAGATTTTCTCTGCTAGTAGCATGAGGGATAATTTCATTTTTTTATGTAGTCCCTCTCTCTCTTTCCCTCTCTCCCTCCCCATTCCTTCTTGCCCTCCCTTGCCATAAAAACAGCTATTAATATCTAAAAAACACCTAGTGTTATCAGTTGTGTATATAAACCAAACCATCAAAAACTTCTGCTTAGAGTATAAATCAGTATAACATATAAGAGCAATTAGCAACACAGTAATGATTATCATTCCCAGTTTTTGGCTTACCATGTTCCTATATACTGTACTGTTTCCCACGGTTTAACTGTAACCCTGGAAGGTGGTCGTTCTTACTATTCCTATTCTACAGATAAGAGAAACTGAGGCATGAGGATATTAACTTGCTGAAATTCACACCACTAGTAAATTATAAAAGTCCAAAATTTCTGGTGGCAGCGGCAGGCGTGGAGTGAGCAGGAGCACGGGGTCTCTTTACCAGTGTGGTAAAGCCCCAACGCCCTCACCATGGACTTCCAGCATCGCCCTGGGGGATAAGACCGGGAGTGGAGGCGTGGCCTCCTCCTTGGAGAGCAGCCGAGACCACAGGGAGCGCCTCTGGCAGCAGGCCCTGGAGACCATCGACATCAACAAGGACCCATATTTCAAGAAGAACCATCTGGGCTCGTACGAGTGCAAGCTGTGTCTGACCCTGCATAACAGTGAGGGGAGCTACCTGGCACATACCCAAGGGCAGAAGCATCAGACCAACTTGACCCGGCGAGCCGCCAAGGAGGCCAAGGAGGCCCCTGCCGAACCGGCACCAGAAAAGGTCACGGTGGAGGTAAAGAAGTTTGTGAAGCTTGGCCGACCAAGCAGAGGGACACGGAGATGGGCCAGCAGAGCCTCCTCCTCCAGATTGACTACCCTGAGGTCACCGAGGGCATCATGCCCTGCCACCGCTCCATGTCTACCTATGAGCAGAGGATCGAGCCTCCTGACCCGTGCCGGCAGTACCTGCTCATGGCTGCCGAGCCCTATGAGACCATCGCCTTCAAGGTGTCAAGCAGGGAAATCGATAAGGCCGAAGGCAAGTTCTGGACTCACTGGAATCGGGAAACCAAGCAATTTTTCCTGCAGTTTCACTTCAAGATAGAGAAGCCACCAGCCCCACCGAGCCTCCCTGCTGGGCCTCCTGGGGTGAAGAGACCCCCGCGCCCCCCCACGAATGGTCTGCCCCTCCCGGCTGCCTCTGCCAGAGTCTTTGCCCCCACCACCACCGGGAGGCCTGCCTCTGCCACCCATGCCGCCCAGTGGGCCTGCACCTTCAGGGCCTCCGAGCCCTTCCCAGCTGCCCCCCACCCCCAGCACCCGGTGTCCACCCCCCGGCACCAGAGGTCCACCCCCCAACATCTGGGGTCCACCCCCCAGCACCAGGAGTCCACCCCCCAGCTCCTGGGGTTCACCCCCCGGCACCGGTGGTCCACCCACCAACATCTGGGGTCCACCCACCGACTCCGGGCGTCCACCCTCCAGCCCCAGGGGTCCACCCACCTGCTCCGGGTGTCCATCCTCCCCCATCTGCTGGGGTTCACCCCCAGGCTCCAGGGGTACATTCACCAGCTCCTGCAGTTCACCCCCAGGCCCCGGGAGTGCACCCTCCAGCTCCTGCAATTCATCCCCAGGCCCCTGGGGTCCACCCACCAGCCCCAGGGATCCACCCCCAGCCTCCTGGGGTCCACCCTCCACCTCCTGGGGTCCACCCCTCAAATCCTGGGGTACATCCCCCAACTCCCATGCCCCCGATTCTGAGGCCCCCACTGCCCTCCGAAGGCCCTGGGAACATTCTTCCCCCTCCCTCAGCCAACTGAAAGGCAGCCCCTTCTCCAGGCAAGTCTGGTGTGTTTTCTTGTGTTTTCCTTTAGAGCTGAGTTTGATGCTTTTGTACGGGGCTGTGTTGTGTTCCCACTGCTCATTAAAGGCCTCCCCCTAGGCCCGGCTTGCAAAAAAAAAGTCCAAAATTTCTGATGGTCCAAACCCAAAATGGAAGACATTGCTCTTAATCGTCATGCTAAGGTGTGAAAAGTCACAGACATGTACAAAGACATCTCTAATAATGTTAAACTAGTAAATCATTATTACCTCTGCTTTGTTCCACTTGGATTGGTACAAATACAGTAGCTACATCTACCAACTTTGCCCAGTCTTGCTCCATTTTGAATTTTTTTTAAGCTTTCTCCTGTCATGTTTTGTTAATATTAAACCTCCTTAGCCTGTTAACTGGCATGCCTTTCTCCTACAGAAAGTAGAACATGAAGGGGCGCCTGGGTGGCTCAGATGGTTAAACGTCTGGCTTCAGCTCAGGTCATGATCCCGGGGTCCTGGGATCGTGCCCCACATCGGGCTCCCGGCTCAGCAAGGAGCCTGCTTCTCCCTCTCCCTCTGCCTCTCTCCCTGCTCATGCTTTCTCTCTCTCTCAGTATCTCTGTGTCTCAAATGAATAAATAAAACCTTTAAAAAAAAAAAAAAAGAAAGTAGAACATGAAGAAGATATTGTCATATAACTATACAATAGAGTAAAAAACAGCTGTTAAAAATATTAAGGAAAGGGGCGCCTGGGTGGCTCAGTTGTTAAGCGTCTGCCTTTGGCTCAGGTCATGATCCCAGGGTCCTGGGATCGAGCCCCACATCAGGCTCCCTGCCCCGGGGGAAGCCTGCTTCTCCCTCTCCCACTCCCCCTGCTTATGTTCCCTCTCTTGCTGTGTCTCTCTGTGTCAAATAAATAAAAAATCTTTAAGAAAAAAATATTAAGGAAGATGTCTAATGAATTGATATGGAGTGATTTCTAGGATAGACTGTTAAGTGAAAAAATCAAAGTGCAGAAGTATCTCTAGTATGGTATCTTTTGTAAAAGAAATAAGTGATTATAAGAAAATACATGTGCAACTGCTCATTTGTACAAAAGAAATGCGAGGAGGATTAACCTGAAAGTAAAGAGACTAGTTATGTATAGAGGGTATGAAGGGGATGGAAAGAGGGGAGAATGGGTGTGGGGTGGCAGGGACAAGGGATACATTACTTTGTAAACCTCCAGCTCTTAGAATCACAGTTATGGTTCATACTTTTCACATATCCCCAAGCAAAAAATGATTAAAGCTTGGACGAGGAACAAAGTGCAATGCAAAAATGCAATACAAAAATTAAAAATGAACCTAACTCCATTACAAATTAATCACAAAACCACAGTAAAGGGGTGGGGAATAATAAAACTAACCTAAATAACTAGAAAATAATATCCTGACTGGATACTGTAAGGCTGAAGACAAAAATAACTATGTAAATGCAATAATTTAGTCAGTAAGTGGGTAGAGTTTAACAATTTTGAAATGAACTTGATGTGTGCACTAGAATTAAATAAATAAATGCATTGTAGAAAACAGGAACGAGATTTTTCAGTATTGGAGAGAGAAGCGACAAATAAAGGGGGAAGACAAAAGTGAAGCCCGAGGTAACAGTATGAATGCATGTTAATATTGGATTATGACCCATAGAATCAAATAAATATCCATGAGTCCATACTCATGGATATAAATAATCAATTATCTGGATAGATGGGAGAGAAAGATAGCTGTCTTGCTATAGAATTCCAATAAATAAATGTTGAAGGAAAGAGAGAAACAGAACATCACCATAAAGCAAATAGCGTAGTAATAATCGCTACAGAACCGAGATCCACCAACGCATGCTAAAATCATGGGTGAAAGTTTGAAGAGAAACTGGATTTCCCTAGTTTCAAAGCATCTGCCCCAAGATATTTGTTAACAAGGGAAAAGGTCATAACTGTCAAGTGAAGAAACCCAGCAGAAATCATCTTAACCAAGTAATCAACATCAACACTACCAGTAACAAGACATACTGCCATCACAAACCCCATGATACGATGCACTAAGGAGGACGCAACATCATCTCTGTGGTATTCTTGCCAAAAATACATACGCTCAATCCAATCCTAGGAAAACACCAGAAAAACCCAAATCAAGGGTTGGCAAAGTATATTAGGCAAAATAACTGATCTATACTCATCAGAAATGGTCATAAAGGTTAAGGAAGGGTGAAGTACTGTTAGAGATTTTAGGAGAACACAGAGGGAAAAAAAGCAACAAAATGCAATGCAGGATACTGAATGGAATCCCAGAAAAACAACCACAACAAGACATTAGTGAAAAAACTGGTGAAATTTGAATAAGGTCTTTATTTTAGTTATTAGTGTTATGTTGTCAGTGTGAATTTCTTGATTTTGACAACTGCACAATGGTTAAGTAAGGCTTCAACCTTGTGGTTTCCCCTATCGCAACCTAGGGCAGGGATATATGGAAATTCTGCACTAGTTTTGCAACTTTTCTGTAAGTTTAAATACAGTTCAATATCAAAAGTTAAAAGAAAAGATACCGTCTCTACTCCGACAGAACTGAAAATGCTTTTGAAGAAGTAAATCTATTTTTGAGGAGAAAGACCAAATTTTGGGGAAAAAACACTCTAATGTGAAAATAATAGCAAGGAAACTACATTTGGTCCAAAATTCCTACTTTTTGGCAGTTATAGCTTAAGAATTTCTATCAACAATCTGCCCCTTGTATACAACACACTTAAGAGTTTTTATTCCTCTACTGTAATCAATCTTAATACTCCAGTTTCAGCAGAGGCATCTTTCCCCTTCCCGAAGATGGGACCTTACGAAGCTCTTTGTCATCTCTTAGCTATTTACGACTCCAACCGTGAAAAACCTCTAATACATTTGATTTGGGGCCCAAAGGAACCCTATGGCTGAGATGGACAACTCGGGCAGTTCGTTTTACTTTCATCTGCTGAGATGGTGCATTTATTTGCTTTCTCACATCATGAAAAAGCCAGGTTGGGGTTTTGTCTTTTTTCTACTCCTCTATCCCGTTCTCTCCCCTATTTAATGGTGTCTGTCAGAAGAAGAGCTCTCAAGAGGCAGCTATGTAAGTTAATCAGTCAGGGCCCCAGCGCCCAGGAACTGTTTGTTACAACAGCAAAGGGAATGAAGCATATATAATGATGCCTCCAAGCAACAGACTAATTAATACCTCTCTCTTCTTTGAAGAAAATGACCCAATATTGAACTCCAGTGGATTATACAACATTTTAATTTACTATCTGCTAAAAGGAAGACTACTTTATAAAATGCATTCCTATTTATTCATTCTCTGATAACACTAGTAGTCATTCAAATTGGACCCCCTGGCCAAGGTCTTAAAAGAAACTTGACTAGGACAAGTAGATATTTAATATATGCCATTATACTCACGCCCCTTTTTTCTACCAAAACAGATCCATATGGAAAGAATCTGTGTCACAGGGGCAGCCAGTAACTCCTCCTTGTTGCTTCCTCCTTCCCTCCCTCTACTTTTGCTCAAGTTATTATTGGTAAAGTGTTTGCAAAGATTTGCCTTCCAGACAACAATTCAGAATAAAAGGCAGGAGATAAACACTCTTAGAAATAACATCCTAGTCAAATGCAAAACTGCCTTATTAGGAATTAAGAGAGGCAGCACAGCAAGTCCTAAACCTCACTTTGTTGCTGGGCACAGGAACATGAACATCTTAAGACTCCTGGAGCCTTTCTTCACCTGTGACTAAGACACTGGAGCTCGATAGCCTTGAATGAACTCTCCGGGTCAAAAATGATTGTGCAGTCAAACGTTCCTTGTGTTCTTAGATCTAGCAGATGAAAATACAGATGTCCATGTCCCGTGCAATATTTGGGATATACTTACCCTAAAACTTACTCATTGCTTATCTGGAATTCAAATTTAACTGAGTGTCCCATATTTTATCTGCTCACTCCCCTTTTCCCTTCTGAGAAATGAATAAGTAATGCTAAGTTAACTTAACTTCCAGGGCCTGGATTTTTCTATAAATCTACTACTTCCTCATTGTGGTACTCAAGCAATTTATTTAATTTTTCTAATTCTGTTTCCTCGTCTGTAAAATGGGATAATTATTATAACTTGCTCATAGGATTGTTGTGGAAGGAATCAGTCTATATGGTGCTTAGCAGAATACCATGCATCCAATAAACGCTTGCTCTTATTATTGTAATTACTTTGTTATTATGTTTGCATTGAATAAAATATTCCTTAAAAGAGCAAACAAGTCAATATGCAAAGTTTGGGTTTATCAGAAAGCTAGAAAATGTCTTTGCTGAGCAAGGTACAGGGAGAAGAAGAATCTGTGAATAAATTGAGACTCCCTAAATTACACTGTAAGATTTTCCTGTAATCCCTTAGTAATAATTACCATCAGGCTTCAGAATGAGGAATGCTTACAGAATTTTCTTCCAGTGTTTCATACATTTCATTTTTCATTTCAATTCAGAATAAAAGGCAAAAGAATTAGAGTGAAACAAGTGAGATAAGCCCAAACAAATATGAGGAAAAGGAAAATATGTAAATTAAGAACACACTTATCACTGGCCCTTTAAAAAAAAAGGAATTGACAGGGACCTCTAGTGAAATATTTCTGTCTAGAGGCTGGTTTACAATCCCTTCCAAGATTACCTATGCCTGGATAGCAGCCAATATTTAAGCTCTTCTCTTCGAAGTGTTCTATCTGCCCCTTCCACCTTCAGATTCTCAAGACGTCTCCTAAGAACCCATCAACACCAATACAAAGACTGTAAAATAACATTTTCCTCTTGGCTGGATGCAAAAACCAGAACAGCAGAAAGGTTCTCGATGAAAATTGTTTGAATCACTATCAACTCATTCTTTCTGCTGTCTAGATGGGTAAAAAAATTAATAAATAAAGGGGGCTTTAAGTCTCCAGTTATACCAGCAGTTTCCAAAGACCATTCCTTTTTCCCTGGAGCCAGGATCAACATAAATGATTCACTGTCTTTATAGCTAGTATTCATAAGTATTTGAGGGTATCCCATGGACTCAAATGAGTTCTTTTTCTCTATCTGGACTCAAGAGGTTAATTATTTCTGTCAATGCAAGTCTGGCTTCCTGTTAACGAATCCCAGTGGGTCCTTTTCCCTAGTCTATCAGATAAATTCCAGATTCCAACATCCTAAGGTAATTTTTTTCCTACATTATATTGCTGCTCAATTGTGCCACCTCTAAAAAAATACGTGACTCTCTCTAAGGTCTTCAATTTTCCCCCCTAACTTCCTTAATAAGAGATCAGCCTGACAACTTCATCAACTTCACAAGTATACACTGATGTTTGTTGTAGGGGATTCCCAGTGATTATAGGAACTCTGTTCTAGTCATCACATTCCCATTTTAATAGTAATCTTTTTTTAAGATTTTATTTATTTGACAGAGAGAGACACAGCGAGAGAGGGAACATAAGCAGGGGGAGCAGCAGAGGGAGAAGCAGGCTCCCCGCGGAGCATGGAGCCCGATGCGGGGCTCGATCCCAGGACCCCGGGATCATGACCTGAGCCGAAGGCAGATGCTTAACGACTGAGCCACCTGGGTGGCCCTTTAATAGTAATCTTTAGGGGCACCCGGGTGGCTCAGTCGTTAAGCATCTGCCTTCGGCTCAGGTCATGATCCCGGGGTCCTGGGATCGAGCCCCGCATCGGGCTCCATGCTCCGCGGGGAGCCTGCTTCTCCCTCTGCTGCTCCCCCTGCTTATGTTCCCTCTCTCATTATCTCTCTGTCAAATAAATAAATAAAATCTTTAAAAAAAGTAGTGATCTTTAAAAGGAACCTCAGGCGTTCAAGTTGAGATCTGAGTTGATTGAATGGCAGCCTTTGCACATGTATGTGTGATCTGCTTAGCAGAGAGAAGCAAGTTCAGACAACTTTGTTATGTAACTATCTGAGGCTAAGTGTAACTATCTGAGGATAAGTGGCACTTTAAAGCCATAGGCACAAAAACGTGCATGTGAAAATACTTTATAAAATTTAAGCTTATCACTATAAAATCAGGGCATTATTAGCTTTATTTAGAGAAAAAAGGGGAAAAAGATGCATAGAGAGCTACCTTTGAGGTTTGAAAATCTCCAGAGAAGAAATATGATGACAGAAAAGACAATGTATTGTGGACTCCACTCTATTCCTATTATTTTCTCTCTCTGAGGCTCAGTTTCATTTATAAAAGGCAAATGACGATGCCTCCCTCAGAGATTACTTGATTAAACATAATAGTATATGTAACACCACCAAAAATAGTGTCTGGCAGTTAGTAGAAGTTCAATAAAGGCTAATTTCCATTGTGCTCCTCTTCTTCAACATTCCCTTTTGAAATGAAAATATAACTGAAGAAGCCACAATTTGATTCCTTTATTACTTCCGAACATTCTCTTTATTAACCCTGCAGGAACAGGAACAGGGAAAACAACAAGCATGTGGTAGGAAGGGATCAATACTGATGAGGAGAGATGAATCATGTCAGAATTCTCCACAGAATATACTAGGAGCAAAGGTTATTCTTAGGCTTAATTAAAGTTGCAAAGTTTATCTTTCCCTCTCTGTCATTATGGAATTCTTCACCCAAGGCAGAGCTTATTATTAGTGTGAAAATGAATCATGAAGCTAGATCTGGATAAAGAAAAATAATCTATGCAGTGGAAGACCTTCCAATGAAGACATGCATCTTTTTCAAGCGGGGTAACTAATCACAGAATCAGAGGCACAGGGGAGGGACTACTGTGTGACAACTTTTTAAAGGTTCCACAGATGATTCTGCTGCCTGGCAAGGATTAGGCCACTGCACTGTTGTAGAGCGTGCTTGTGCCTAGAAGGTATCAAAGCTCTCAGAGAGCTGAACAAAATTAGCGCTGAAACATATTAGCTGAAAAAAAATTAAAAAGCAGAAAACCTATAATAGAAGAGTCCCCTCCATATCCGCCATGGGAATTGGGATCTCTTCCCTTAAAGAAGAATCTACATGGGAAAGAGCCACTGTGTACTCTATTAAAGGGTTTCTCTACCCTCCCCCACCCTCAACTTCATGTACTGAAACACCAAATAGTCAGCACACGACCCAGTGTATTTCATGAAGTACGCTCAGTAAAGTTGTCCAGTGTCATCAAAACTGTGAAGGAGTGACCTGCATGGAGAATACACTTAGACTCAAAATTTACTCTATTGACTCTTCAACCAGGGTCCAAAACACAGTGAAATCTAATGTGGGCAGATGGAAGGAGAAAGCTGAAAAACGAAAGGAGGGGGTTAGTGAGCTTGTAGGAGTAACCCTAGAAAGAGACTTGGAAAGAGAGTGGAGGCTGTGAATCCAATTGAGCTATAAGGACTGGCTTGGTGGGATCTTTAGTTGAGAGAAAAACGCCACAGTGATAAGAAGTAGTAAGGACAGATTACAGAGAGTGGTGCCTGCTGCTGGAAGGAAAACTACAATTGACCAGACCAGAGATGGAAAGTCCCCAAGCTGAAGCTCTGTCAGAGGCCTGGAAGAGAGGGAAGGATGGAGCGTTTACAGGCAAAAAATTTGACAAAAGTGAAGTTAAGGGACAAAGGAAATCATTAAAAGACTATTTTTTGATTCCTTGTTTGAAAGATGGCAACATTATCCTGAGCTTGGGAGAAAGTCATAGCAACTTATATTTTCATTATATTCCATTTGAACTAAAGGGCATGGAACCCAAGTTTTGGAGAGAAAAGGTTGAAAGATCCAGAGATTTCTGGCAAAAGGGAAAAACCTGAAGTTTGTCTGTAAAACCTGCTTACAATTATTATTTGTGTATATGTCTTTTTCTTGTAAGGGACTCTAAATCTGTGATCTTTGCATTCTCCATGGTGCCTAGTAAAATACCTGACTCAAATAATCTTGAGCTTAATTTGATCATAAATCATAATTTGATCAGAAGCCATCTGGTCTGAGTTCTAAAGTCAGATAAACCTAGGTTGAAATCAGCTTCATCACTCATTAGCCGTGTGACATTGAATAAATTAATTACTCTTTCTAAACTCAGCTTCCTCATCTGTAAGATGGAATTACTGAGAAGATTGGAAGAGACAATGTATACAAAGTACTTGCCATAGCGCTTAGAAAATTGCCAGCATTTAATAAAGGATAGTTCTTATTATTTTTATTATTGAGCTCTTTTTCTTCTCACACACATAATCCATGGTATCTGATGCTACACATACATCAGTCGGCCAGAAACCCAAGTAAATCAATGAATAAGAAAAGGACACCAATCAATCTTCCAATTTTTCTACCCTGCCAAGATCCTGGCAACTGGTAGTGAGAAAAAAACAAAAATCTACTGCAGAGATGCATCATCTTTGTTATCAGGACAGAGTGAGATGATGTCACAGTTAGCAGGGGTCTTTACAAATGAAGACAACTCTACTAAATACAATGCTATTTCATTCAGCCTTCTTCAAAGACTCAAGCAAAAAATAAATAAATAAATAAATAAATAAATAAATAAATAAATGAAATACTCCTCCCCAAAAAACAATTGAGATGCCTTAGCTTTTGAGGAAATGCATAAAACAAAACACATAGCTTTAGTTTTCAAAAGGTAGACAATATTTTATAAGAACAGGAATGAAAAAATTAATAAATTAATAAAAGTGTTCCCATCCAAAGACAACACTGTTCTTAGAATGCTGGTTCAGAATTAAAAGTCAAATTATTTTATAGCCTATGAAGTTACATTTTCTGAGAAGACGACTATCGGGACAGAACTAAAGGCAATCATCTTAATATATTCTGGGCAGACCCAAGGAAATAGTAACACTTTAAATGGGACAGAGGGGCGCCTGGGGGCTCGGTCAGTTAAGCGTCCGACTCGTGCTTTCAGCTCAGGTCATGATCTCAGGGTCGTGGAATTGAGCCCCGCATTGGGCTCCCCTCTCAGTGGGAAGTCTGCTTGAGATTCCCTGCTCTTCCTCTGTCCTTCCCTCTCCCCTCACGCTCTCTCTCTCTCTCTCTAAAATAAATAAATAAATCTTAGAAAAAAATAAACTGGGACCTAAATTTGGCTTTGTTCTAGACCCGGAAAAATTATTTGTGTATGCTATTTCCCAGACATATATAAAAAAAGAAATTGAATTGAAATATGTGAACGGCATTGGACTATGTCACTTCTAAGCAGATGAATTTTAAAATCCAAACTATTCCTAGTTTGAAAACAGTGCCATTAACTTTGTTCTTTTCCTGCTACTCCCACTTCTTATATGAATTGAGTGGAACTGTAAATCCCCCTCCTAAATGGTTTAGCAATCCTTAAAATTCAGCAAAGAACATTCCCACGTCCAGGAGATACTCTCCTTCATTATTATGGATGACTGACACATAAACAAGTGGGATGCCTAGAACTGGAGCCAGCTCTTCTCTTGCGAATATTCACACATCAAACAATTCTTTCCTCATTTTCATAAAGACAGTTCTGACCATATTATCATAGCTAAAGGACAAAGTATATAGCTCTCAAAACTCAATTGATCTTAGTTATCTAAGTCTTACTTTAAAGGAAGATAACAGAAATCCTTTCTCTATGTAAAAAAGTTAAGCTTAAAAAAAAAAAAAGTGAAAGATTTTCTGGTTCATCCTAAATAGGCTTTGGAGAAAGAATCGCTAAGTGTGAAACTCCTCACCTACTGAATTTCATTGATCAAAGCATTTTGTAAAACAAGCAAATGCAGAATTTTGAGAGGCATTTAAAGGGCTTGTCTTTTAGAAGTTAATACACTTTGCTTAATTTATCATTGATTTCCATTCTCCTTTCCTCTCTTATACTATCACCATGTCTAAGGGAATATAACAAGATTCTTATTTGTCTAGAATTTAGTTTGAATTGCTCAAGCTCCAGATATTCATGGGGGCTGTAAAGTAAACGATGTGTGCATTCATTTGGATCCTAACAACACTTATGGCACCCCTACTGTGTGTCAGGCTCTGGGTAAGCAGGCTGGTGCTGGCTTTACTCCTGCCTCTGAACAGCACATAGCAGGTGCTTCCTGATGTATCTTTGTCATGTTTGCTTACAGGAAGCACATTAATAGAGTCCCAGGAACCTGAAGAAAAGCACTTATCCCAGGCTGGCAGGAGGGGAAGGAGAAGTGCTTCCCTCCACAAGCCTCTTTTGCTTGGACATCTGCTAATCAAGCACCTCTGGGCTCTGCTGCCCCATTACAGCGGGATCACCCAGCTCTGTTCTACCTCCTCACTCAACTGTTCTGGTCTTGAATAGTCCTCTGTATCCACTGTTAGAGGAGATTCAATTCAACTCCCCAGCAGCTCAAACTATAAATAAGGAAGGTTTCTTGCTGATGCCAGGTACCCCCTTGCTCCCTTCCCAACCCTTCTCTACACCCCTCCTCTCCTCCTTCCAGACTCTGTGGGCTAAAAGTACAAATAATGTTGTTCACATATAAAATACTAATTTTAATTATAATTTTTGATTTTACAAAAACTGTCCTCAGATTGCTTTTCAACCTTGTAATAATAATAATAGCAATAACAATAGTGTTTATAAAGACAATGCATTTTACATTCCTCCCCTAAATGGCCCTGCAAAGTGGGTAATAGGGCCAAGGAAATTAAGGGTTAGGTAGGTCAACCTTTGACTTGACCAAGGTCAAACAGTGAGTGATAGAGACAAAATTCAAACCAGGTCCACTCAGATGCCAAAGGCCAGCTTTTCAAAATGCCCCACACTGCTTCATAAGGTCAGGATGTGAGAAGCAAAGCAAAAATAAGATTATAGCCCTAGGAATTTGCTGAATACAAATTTGTTGTCCTTCAAAAGCTTATCAAAAACCAAACCAAAAGAAGTATTTAATTTCTTTCAACAAAAGACAAACACTGTAGAATAAGTTCAAGTAGCCTAAACTTTTGATTTGTACTACTGTGAGTAGAACATACAGTAGTTTATGTTTAAATGAATTCTGGCAATGGAAGAGAATATAATGCACCATAATTGATTTATGGATACTGTGTCTCTTAATAACTCACAGTTAGCAATTTCCAATTTTAACCAATCCCCTTCGATAAGAGCCTGCTCAAAACACTTAACATTGTTTACTTTGAATACCTGGGGCTAGAGCAAATGTTGCCCACTACGATAACCCGATCAGCTAAGCCTGCAGTAAATGTGTTACTCCTACCACCCACATGTTTACTCTGTCCAGTGGTTTCCCCTATAGGTCAAATTATTCCTGTGTACTCTCCCCTAAAACTGAGTTTCATGCTCAGTATTCAAGAGAGTTATGTTGTCTAAGGTCTCAATTCTACAGCTGTCTCTCCATTCATGAAAACCTTGGACATCTTTGACCCTAACTTCTCTTTCTGTATATCACTTTCCAACTTGTGTAAACATATATAAATGTTTACATATGTTTATGTACACAATTTATTCATCTCTTCTGTATGTAAACCAAGTAACTCACTCAGGGTTTTGTTGTTGTTGTTTTAAACACCAGATAGGCTCTAGTTCAGGAAGAATGGTTTTACTTTCCTTATAACATGATTGTAATAACAAAATAGCACTATATATTCTCAATTCCCCTTATTTTGGTCAGTTTCTAATGACTATTTCGTTTTCAAAGGCTCAACTTCATGTTTACACAGTGACACCAGAGAGTCCCTGGTTTATTTCTGTTTCAATCACAAACATTATTTCTCTTCTCAGCACAGTAATTTCTATAACTCATGCAATCAATAGTATCAATCGACTGAATTGTTTTAAATACATATAGTTAGTAGAGGAAGTTTTTGTACCAAATATTGTACAAACCATAAATACTATCAATCAACTTTCCAGAAAGCATTTATTAAGCATGTATTTTGTTAAACAACTCTGTTCCTTCCACTTAGAAACTTATCACCTAGCTCAGTGCTGCTAAATAGAAATATGATGCAAGTCACATATATAATTTTAAGTTTTCTAGTAAAGGTAAAAAGAAATGGATGAAATTAAATTAGTATTATCATTATTATTAAAGTGTTAATATAAATTAAACAAATTTTATTTAACATATCTGAAATATTAATTCCAATATGTCATCATATAAAAATTATTGAGATATTGTATACTTGTTTGTATTAAATCTTCAAAACCTGGCATGTATATTTACACTCAATTCAGACAAGCCACATTTCAAGTGCTCAATGCCACCTGTGGCTGGCCGCTACTATATTGGGAAGCACGGGTCTAGATCAGTGGTTCTCAACCTCACTGCACAGTCACCTGGGTAGCTTTTAAAAATCTGGGTGCTCAGGCCACCCTCGGACCCATGACCAAGAATCTCTGGGAATAAGACCCAAACATTAGTATTTTTTAAAGCTTCCAGGTGATCTCAATGAGCAGCCAAAGTTGACAACCACTTATCAAAAACAGAACGGAGAATGTTAACAAACACAGGAATGTCACCATTTGTTTATTTCAATATCAGGGGATCCAACAATAAATAACATCACGGAGTTCATGACTTGTATGAGAGCAAGAGAGACATTACAACGACTATTCACAATGCTGTGATAACCCCCCCAAATAAAAATGTGAACAAAATACAACAGGATAACAGAGAAGGAAAGAACCCCAATCAGTAGCCTGATAGAGGGCTAGTATTAAATTTCGTCAGATCAGGACTGGAGAGTATTTTTTGAATGGGGGCAATTAAGTGGTTTTCAGTGACTTGAGCAAAAAACATTTTAGTCAATACCATTAAAACCTCATTAATCAGAACCAAATTCAGATTTTATCATTTCTGATAGACGTTGAGCCACAAAATCCTTTTGCCCTATATATATGGGGGGGAGGGTCTACTAAGGAAAAGAACATTTTAACAGGAATAAAATTCTTAATACATTATCTAAATAAAAATAACTGATATATTCATAAGTGAAGCTCTTAATCTGTTAGCTTAATGCACCATATATATTAAAATGTTATCAGAGTTATTCAATTATATTTGTAGAGAAAAGCATAGTAATTCAGACTTTTTAAGTTTACAAGTCTTTTTGTGGTATAAGCACAAATGCTCTTGAATCTGGTTTTCCACTGTCAAATATGCTTCTTAGTATGATAAGCTTTTGAGGAAACTTTCTCCCACTTATCTACTATAGTTGTAAAATAAGAATATGCCTCCAGCAACCTCCCTACCTGAAGTTCTTTTTCTAACTAATACATCATTGTTCCCTTATTTGCTCAAAATGAGCTCAGAATGTTCCTCCTTCATGAAGCCCTCCCTGACTATCCCCCACAGCCCCTCTGTCTGTGTCACCTGGTACACTGTGGACAAGATTCTCGTTACAGTTACTCATATAGACAATTAAGCACAAAACTGTAAACTTTTTCTTGCAATACTGTGAGCTACTTATGGGCAGCTTCATGTCTTTTTTGGTTTCCTATCTCCAGCCCCAGCACAATGAGTGGCACATGGTGAGTACTCCAAAATATTCTTCAAGTTAGATTGAAACAGGAAATGGCACTTCATAGAAACAAACTAAGAGCCAAAATATATTTCCACAAGAATAAAAGAAAAGATTTATACACAAAAAAAGAAAGAAAGAAAGAAAGAAAGAAAGAAAGAAAGAAAGAAAGAAAGAAAGAAAGAAAGAAAGAAAGAAAGAAAGAAAGAAAGAAAGAAAGAAAGAAAGAAAGAAAGAAAGAAAGAAAGAAAGAAAGAAAGAAAGAAAGAAAAAGAAAGAAAGAAAGAAAAGATTGATGCATTAAGCAAGGGTGCACAGAGAATTCTTAAAACTGTGATTATTTCACCTTAAAAGGAAAGGGAGACAGCAAGTATCTGCCTGTACACTGGAAATTTTCCTACAAAGTAATATTATGATTTCCTCCTCTTGAAAGAGAGAAACATATATATCATGATTTCTACACTGAGTATTTAGGGAGTGAATGTGGTTTGTTCAAATAACAAAATAATTGGAGATACTAATATACTGGTCAGCATGACCCAGCCAGGAAACTTGATTTGCGAAACTTATCTTCCTAAGTAAAACAAAAGTAATTGGGTCAATAGAAATAATAATGTGCTGCCCAAGGCTCTCCCTAGATCTTCTGAAAAAATAAGTCGATGAGAAATAGAATTGCCTTTGAGAGAAAAGGACCACTGTGGCTCTGGCCTGCTCTGAGGGACAAGAGGGATGGGGCAGGGACAAGGGTTGGGAGAAGGGGTGAAGGACTCATTGTTCACTGACCAGGGCTATTGGGTGTCTGTTGTAGAGTTTTAATGTCACTCGTAGGGCCTAACTCTACCATCCCAATCTCCCCCAGGATATAAAAAAATAGGGAATTCCAGAGTAGAGCCATGCTCCATGAGACTCCTTCATACTACATCTGCTGCGGGACTCATTCATCCTGAAACACAGAATGCTTGGACCATAAGCATATCCTACATTAGGTCCATAGGTGGGGTGGATGTTTAGTAGTTCTTAGCATTGCCTCGTTTATTCACAATGCTCAAGATATATGAGACTTTACACACACACACACACACACACACACACACACAACATATATATATAACCCAGATAATTCTACAAATAACGACAAATAACAGTAACTATGCCAGATTAAGAACTCTACAAGCTAAGGTTATCTGCAAACCTCTTAAATCTATCCTCCTTGGGAAAAAAATAACAATACAGCAATCTTCTTCATTTTCTCTTTATTTAGAAAATCATCTCTTCCTTTTCTTCCCAAATACAATTGCATCCCTAAAAATGCCTGAAAGCATCTTAACATGTTTAATCACAAAACAGAAAGCAGCCTTCATGTTTAGAAACTTACAGTACTTCATATACTATTTCTTTAATCCAATTCAGAGTCTGAAATAGGTCCAAATTCATATATAGTCCTAATAAGCTTTGAAATAATAGTCCTCTCTTCAAAGAGATAGTACTGTTAATATATAATTGGTTAAGGTTAAACTAATAAATCATAATCAAGCAAAAGTAGGTCTTGAAGAAACTGCCTTAAGCCTCCATGACTTTACAATTCCATATTCAGCACTCATAACAAATCCCAATTCATGTGTGTGAATATATAAATATTCATGCATTGTTAAATGTGCACCTATAAATGCACAGGATACATATGCAGATGTAAATGTGTTTTATGACTTCCGCTTATGAAAATGTCTCATAGACATATATTGGTCTTGGAGAAACTACTACTTTCATATCCATTAGATATAATATATGAGTTTACCATTGTGTCATCATCATGGTATAATGCCATTGTCTAAGATTTATCTATTAGATAACTCAGAGGTATGTAAATGCTCTAGAAATAAAAAGAAAATTGTGAAGCCATTAAATCATGGTCAATAAAACATTTCTGTATCCATAATAATCTAATCCTCCAACTCCATCAAGTTTTAGCTACAATGACTTCCAAACCAATTTACCACTTTCGGGTCTTCCTCTGCATCCTTGTTATGATGACAAATTGCTTAGATTGGCTGACTGCTGTTGCAAGAGCAAGCCAAAGCCAAGCTTTGAAAACCCAAACCAATGATTAAATCAACAGTTGCCCAAATTAAGAAGCAGTCAAGGCTCCACATTAAATGGTTAAGCTTTGGTACTCCCTGAGTTCTACTATTTACTCAATCCAGGGAGCCAGAACAATGAAATTAAACATTTGGATTGTGTTGGAGTTCCTCCCACAAAAGTTCTTACAGAATTTTAGGAGAAAAAATCCTAAAATGGTTTTCATATTGTACAGATTGAGGAAATCATTTGATTCAATGGCTCAATGCTGATAAGCCTCAGTTGACAACAATAAACTTTTCTAAATAAATTATTTGATCCATGCTAAATTTGTGTTGGCCTGTCAATGGCAGGTTATGGAAAGTTGTGGGATGGGGGTAGCCAAGACTGGGCAACAGGATAGAGATCATGGCCAGCAACCAGTTTATATGGACAGGGACTGGGTGGTAAACAATGCTAAAAACAAATAACCAAGGGATAGGGGGAAAAGCCATAATAAGAATGGGAAATATATGTTGGACACTTAATCTATGTGTTAGACTTTGCTAAGTGTATTAAACATAATTATTCTATTTCATTTTCATCTACATTCCATTCATTCATTAAAATGCATTCACAGGTACACATATATATGAATATATATCTACACATATATACACATACCACTGGATATAAAGTAGATGAGGAAACTGAGGTCTAGAGTGGAGTTACTCCAGATCTCACAATTAGTGAATTGCCAAGAGGGGTCTCAATTACAGGCCAGCCTTAGCAGATGCACTTAACCAGTACACTACACTGCTCCCTCTCCCCCATAAGTCTACGAAGAGGGCTAATTTCCAAGAAACTGGTCAAACTGGAGGTTGTAGACAAAGTCCAAGAGTTGGACAGGTGATCTCAGCTTCCAGTGCTGAGATCTAAGCCAGGCAGGGACACAGGCAGCCACAGAATCAGGGCATACCGGGCAGGAGTCTAGAGATTCATGTAAGACAGAAAGGCATAGGAGGAAACAGCTCTTAGGTGTAAATCCGGGCCCACATTGATATTCAAGTCCCACACCAGAGCAAAGTTAGAAACATATCAAAAAGGGAGCATTTCAGAATTTGAGAAAAGGTCCTGGACCCTTTGGCCCGATTTATAAGGCACCAATCTATGCTAATTAAGTGTGTATAAGTCCATGGAGACAGAGGTGTGGCCTGCAGGTCACCGCAGCTGAACACTAGATCTTCTAGGCTGAGGACCACTCATGCTTCTAAAATCTCCACTGAGTTCCAAATGTGGTATTTTCCTCTTTTCCATTTATCACTGTCCTCATCCCCTTATTAGAAACAACAACAACAGTAAGACATCTACTTAGTTCAGTCACCTGGGAAATGCCATGGATAACACAGTACTATGGGTCAAATAATGCATTCAAGAACCAGTCAATTCAGTGGGAAAAAGAAAAATCAAATTGCTTATTTTGCATCATGCAGAGAAAAAAAATAAATAAATTACTTTTGAATATTGTGCTTTTCAATAGTTGTACTGATGTTGGGTAGACATATTCATGAGGCATCTCCACACTTTGTCGCTTTGGTATATTATTTTTTAAACTGCCTTTTCTTCTTGGAATCAAATTTATCCTTTTGGGATGCTTAATTCCTTAATGTCAATCTTTTTTTTTTTTCACTAAGCAAGCAAGTTCTTTGTTTTTTCAACTAAATTCTTTAATCAGCTTTTGTTCAAACCTGTTTATTTCTATCTGCATTACAAATGCTAGATTTAACCAATCTATCAACCCAAGATAATACAAGGAGGAATCCTGTCAGTTTGCCCTTTCCTCTCAGGAACAAGATACTGTATTCTGTAATTTTGAAGAAAAGAAATAATAGAATTAGACTAAGATTGAGGACAAGAGGATGTCAGGCCAATGAAAGTCACGTGGTCCTTCTACAGTCTTCCCATCTTATATGGGGAATTGTAATACATTTGTGCTAAATGCTTTGAGTATTCTCATTATGCAAAAAAGCATTAGAGCCTAGTATATTTTGTTACCATAGTTGTGCCTACTGGGAACTATAATTAAAGCACATTTGAGCAAATGCAATTTTATTTGTTATTAAGCAACTAAAAGCTTAGTCAACCTTGCAAATATGGCATTATCTTAGGATTACAGTATGAGCCAGCCAGCTATCCAGTAAACTTTATTAGGCCCTATCTTTATTAGCAATGCCTCCTATTCCTTTTGTAAGAGACTTCTATGCTATATAACAGTAGTTCTCAAACATTAGGATGCATCAGAAGGCTTGTTAAAACAGTACTGAGCCAGACTCCCAGAGTTTCTCATTCCTTAAATCTGGGATAGGGCTCTAAAATCTGCATTTCTAATATGTCCCTAGGGCATACTGATGATGCTGGTCTACAGACCACACTTTAAGAACCACTGCTATACAATGTAGTGGTTAGAGCTTTGGAGTCAAACCAAGCTGGGTTCATATCCTAGCTCTTCTAAGATCTATATGTCCTTGGGCAGCCTACTTCATCTCTCTAAGCCTCAGTTTATTAATCCACTTAGTGGACATAATAATACCTATGCAATAGGTTTAATATGAGAATTAAATGAGATAAAAATATGGAAAGTGATTAGCCCAGTGCCTGGCAGGGAAAAAAAGCAATGCATGGAAGTGATCAGTTTATTATTATTATTGTTCTTAAGTGGATAAATATATCAACAGCTACTTCAAAGTATTCATAGCCAGCAGTGTGCATCAGACTCACCTGACGCACAGGTAAAAATTTTTGTAAAATTCACACAATGAGCTACCCTCCCCCTCAGAGATTCTGATTTCATTGACTCTAAGATGCCATTGATTATAAGATGGACCATTATTTTATGTACTGCTAAGAAAGAAATTCTGCAATTATACTAGGATTAAACTAATAGAAAATACATTCATATTTCAGAAATGAGAAAATGTGAGAAAAATGTACATCCTGGAGTTAATAAAATACAGTAGGTACAGATGTGAATTTGGGCTTGCTTCCCAGGCTACTGTGATGTGCAATTCTGGTTAAAAAACACTGACCTAGTCAATGTGATAGCTGCAGAGGGAACTCAGAGTTCAGACGCCTCAAAGCTAAGACAGCACACAGGTTGGAAGGCCTGAAACTATAACACAGGCCAATCTCATGATCCATCAAATAATTCCACTGGCTATTAATGAAACAAAAATATTTCCACTTGGTTTGACAGCATCTGCACTCCAAACCTGGAAGAGGCCTTCTCCCACTGAAGAGCAGTTATTCACATGATGAGAACAAATCAATCCATTGGTAGAGCCAATCAGATCAGAGGAGAATGTAGTACAGTCTGCAAGAAGGTGTCAGGCCAAGACAGACTTTTCTTCCTAAACAGGAATTCCAATCCTGAGATTTGAGGGGTATTGGGGGAGACTTTTAAGGAAGACCGAACATGATTTCCATTTGGGAGAGAAGGGAGCATGGTCAAGGTCCCACACCTTATTGAGACTGGCTGTAGTAAGTTTTTATCTTCCATCTTGATTTTTAAATTGTACTGTGTAAAGTGCTGGGGAAAAGAAGCTGATTTTGTATAATCTGACTGTTTTATCAAATTTATGGTAGTTGCAATTTCCCTTCAATCTAAGAACATTGGATGAAGACATTAGTAGCATATGACCTCCTTCAACTTGATACTAATGCTCTCACCCATAGGAAATGCATTCGTTCTGTAACATAACTTAGAACAGAGCAGTATCTTCTGCCATTTTTATTTGGGAGCTTACAATTTCTAATAACTTCAGTAAATGGTCTCTGGTAGTCTCCATGCACAAGTGAATTATAACAAGAAAATAAAATAATATTAATTTTAGCTCCTGACAATTCTAAGAATGTAAATTACTAATGAAATGTTGAAATAAAACCATAGCTGTATTTGCAGATTTCCAACTATGAAAATTTCATTTTAACTCTTTCCTATCTTGTGACTACCCAGTCCCTCCTTAAATGAATGGGATCACTAATAACTATGAGTTTGCTAATGAGGACTCAATCTAGATAGACAAACAAACATAAGATGCGTAAGTCAGGGAGTACAAAGGACATTTGTTAAAGGTCCACATAGTGACAAACTATAGCAGTCATAATTACAATTGAAAAATACATGAGTTTGGATGATTTTATCATTTTCTCACTGTATTGGAACCACACACAACACACGCACACACACACAATCAATGAAATCTATACTTCCAAAAATATTTTTTTGTACCTTGGAAACTACTGTTGGTCCTGGCTCATATTAAATTTCTTTCTATAGTTATATATTAAAGATTTACCACAACAATGTTTTTAAAACTGTAATATTCTTGAAGTTTCATGTTTCCAGTTACAGAGGAGGAAAAACAAGATATCATGAAAAAACAAAAATGTCTACATAATTTAAATGATTGTACATGTAGAATATAATTTAATATGAAACTCAGTCACCGGAATAATGACATCCTAGACACAAGTCACACTGGTCATTGAGAATATCTGTCAACTTAAAAGAGGAGGAAGCAGCAATATCTTTATAGGAAATTTGTTTACGTTTTACTATAAATATAGAAGATGGTATTTTTTAACTGATCTGTCTTAAAGGTTTAGTTACACAATGAATGCAACCCTTTTTTTCCACATAAGGAAACAAAGACTGAGCTTGTAATTCTTCAATTCCATCCACCAACTGTAATATTCAACTGACTCATGTGACCCTTCCACAAGGATTTATCATCACTGAGGGAATCTTTGTACACCTTATCTATTTTTCCCAAAACGTGTATAAACTTCCTGAAGTTTCATGTCATCCGTGTATTTGCTGATTTTAAATATTTTCAGTTCCTAGGAAGATGTAAGAAAAAACTTAAAAAATAACCATTAGCAGTGGCTTATAGATTCTGGTTTGTTTTAACAAAAATAGCAATTATTTCAAATCCTCTGCTGATTAGAAAGTAGCGGATCTCACTTGATATGTCAAAGCATTTTGATATTATACTTTGTCCTCCCATAAAATGCCATTACCATCTCTAATAATTATCTGAATGTTCAACTTTTCCCATTATCCTTTTTTCTTAGTCTTATGTGTCCATTAGGTTATTGCTTGCCTAAGAAAAATAAGCTACAAGAGGCCAATGCGAAAATTTCAGGAGGAAAGAATAACAGCCAAATGCCCTTTCTTTCTTTCTTTAGTATAATTTCTAGGATTCCAGAAAATGTAGACACCTAGCCCAAATCACCTTCAGAGAGACTTTTAGATCTTTCAACTTATCCTTGTGGACAGAATGGAGTAAGTAAATTGAGTGCATGAATAGTAAGGCAGATTAGTCACAGTTTCAACAGCTATACCCAGAGGGTGCTAATTAATAGAACAACATCAATCTGGTTCCAGGTTTGGAGCATCATAGAAGGATTCTTTCTAGGTTCCACTTGTTTCAACATTTTATTCAATGTCCTGGATGAGAATATGGAGAGGACATCACAAAATCTGTAGAAGGGAAAGTGACTATATTAGATGACTCAATTAGAATCGAAAAAGAAGTTGACAGGTTAGAAGCAAGGGCTAAACATAATAAAATGAAAAGTAATTGAAATAAATTTTAAATGAGGTGATTAAGTTCAAAAGGACGGTTGTTTTGTACAGAATGAACAGTAGCAATGGTTTTGTAGCAAATCATGTTTAGAGATTTTAGTCTATAGAAGGGTTAATATGAGTCAACAGTAGACAGAATGTTTATTGAATGAATGAATAAAATAGTATAGAATCAGTGGGAGAGGAGAAAAAAGTAGGGAAGAGTAGGGGAGGGAAGAAGAAAGAAAGGGAGGAGAGAGAGTGGAGAGGAGAAAAGAGGGGACGGGGAGAGGAGAATCTATATAAAAAGTAGCAAAAGCTCCATTTGTCTCTGTGCAGCCCAGACCAGCCTTGAAGTACTGCCGTATAAGAATGGACAAACTGGGTTTATTCAGGGGTGACCTGAGATGTACAAACAGTCAAATCAACAAATCAAAAACATCCAAGACATTCTTGAGGGAATCAGGCACATTTAGCCTTGGAGATCTGATAAGCATGTTCAAATATCTTAAGAACTTTAATGGGAAAAAATTAGAAGGTAAGTAAATAAGCTGAGTGCATGAATAAGAAGGCAGATTAGTCACAAGCAGTTTCAACAGCTGTACCCAGAGGGTGCTAATTAATGGAACCATATCAATCTGGTTCTAGGTGTTGATCATCATAAAAGGATTCTGTCCTAGGTTCCATTTGTTTAACACTTTACTCAATGTCCTGGGTGAGAATATAGAGAGGTCATCATAAAATTTGTTACAAGTAGGACAAATGAACGGAAGGCACAAAGCAGCAGAACTGGATTCTGTAAAAGTAATTCAGTGTCAAAGTTCTCCAAAGATGGAATGGCTCAGTTCTCAAAGGATGGAGCTAATATCCACTTTCTCCAGGAGATGTTAAAAGCCCTGACCAGAAGATCCTCTGCACAGCTTTTGCCACATTAACTCAAGCATAAGATAGGTGGGGACTAGATAATCTTTGAAAGTCCTTCCCAACCTCAAGATTCAATACTCAAACATTTTTTTCTCCCCTGTGGTGTAAAGTAGGTTCTTGCAAAAGATTTTCTCTTACAAAAACAATGAAAACAAATGGTTAGCCTCGGAGGTGATCCAAGTCTTCAGGAAACCCTAAGAGAATCTTCTAATGTGTTGTGTGTTTGCTCCTTAGAGAACTAATCTCCTTCCCCTGGAACGTGTTAATATCTGTTTGTCCTCTGCTATACCGGCTGACTTTGGGAATTGGCACACAGCACACTTTATCTTGCTAAATATAATAGTCGGCCCAGCATTCTTCCTTTATGAGAAATCCCTGTTCACTTTCATAAATTATGTGAATGGATCTGAAGTGTACTTTCCTTTCTTCAATAGAAACTATTCCCAAAAGTAGCCTGAAAACATGCCAAACATCTGCTCCTACACACAGTTCAATACATGATATTGATATGTATTATTATTGGGTGAAGTTTGAATACAAGGCAAATTTAACACACTCTTGAACAAATTCCTCCTCCTCCCATGGCCCAGTCACAGGAACCTCAAGGAAATCAGTATAATTTTAATATTTCCTATGCAAGCTGTAAGTAACCAGGTAAGTCTGATAAAACAAAACCACAGTAGAACATTCCAAAACCTAATATAAATTACATAAATATAGTAAGATAAATATTTCTCTAATTTAACAAATATTTTAAAACATATAAGTATTTTTTTACCATCTGCTGTACTTTCATATTCAAAAATGTTGCTTTTCCACCCTGTGAGTTCTTGGGTGCCCGAGTGTTTGTTTTGAGCGTATTATACCTACCCCATCTTTTAATAATCAAATGCAATTAATGTTTATCATGGCACAAAGAAAAGTAACCAAAATCCCTACATCCTGAATTCTTTCTAGTCATCCACAGAGGCCTCTCCCATGCACAGCAAGTTCCCTAATGGATATGTTCATAAAGACTTTCAGAGTAAACACAACCGTATTATTAACTAGGGCTTTGGCCTCAAATACCTCTCTGGTCTCCTTCCCTGATGAACTAGCCTGGATCTCATATGAGCTTGGCAGACTCTTCTTGTCCCTTGGGCTAAAGATTAATTAAAAAAAGCCCCAACAGCTAATCCTGGATTCCTTTCCCAAGTCTCAGTCTGATTCTAGCCGCTGACAAAGCCTCTATTCTGGCACAGATTACATCTACCCACAGGAGGCAGGTTTTCCTAACTGGTAAAGTCTTACTATATGCCTGTGCTGTCCAAAACAGTAGCCACTGTTCACTTAAACACATTAAGTTAATTAAAATTAAATAAAATTTAAAACTCAGTTCCTTAGTTGTACCAGTTACATTTCAAGGGCTCAACAGCCACATGTGGTCAGTGGCTAGTGTATAGAACATTTTATCACTCTCTATTGGACAACGCTGCTCTAGGATCCCATTTTGTTCTTGACTTGGGCAAACCTTGGTTTTGGAGTTAGGCAAGACTTTATCTTCCACTAAAGATCTGAGTGTGCAACTGTTTACTCGTTTGTTCACTCAACAAATATTTATCCATTCCTTTCCTAGCTGCTAGATATATAATCAGGAACAAACAAACATAGTACCTGCTCTCATGGAGCTTATGTTCTAGCTGAAGGCCAACAACAAACAAGTGAACAGCTAATAGAAAAGATTATTGATTATGAATTTTAATCATAGCATATCTCCCTGTTAACCTCAAAGTAACAAGGTGTTTTTGTTTCATTCAAATGAGCCCGTCCCTACAGTGGTCAGCCTTTCTCTTGACTTTCTTCAGATGGCAAACACTGATGGTTTTAGGATTTACTTGAGTCTAGTGTGTTTTTCTGTCTTTTTTTCTTTAGAATTTCTGCCCACAGCTTAATTCTTGCCTGTGCACTTGATTCCCTCACAAAGTGTTCTCCAGGCTTTATAGTTCCAATTATCACATTTTTAGGTGTGACTACTCTTAATTACTTACATTCCCAAATAGTAAAACAAACTACTAGACATCCCCTCTTTGAAGACCCCACCCCAGCTTCTTAAATCTTATCATTAGATCTTTAGAATGCCTCTTGAACTCATCTCTCTCTTCTGTTCCCAGGGGGCCATACAACCTAAACTGTCTTTCCTCATACCTGAATTACTAAAATGTATGCCCATGCCACATTTGTCTCCATCCCCTCCCTGGTTGGGATCACCTCCCAGTAGTTGCTGAGACTACCACTCTCTGCAGTGGTGCTGAAAGGACCAACACTGACAGATGAGTACCTCAGTAGCCTGGCAGCCCCACCTCCCCTGACCTCACTCATCCCAGTAGCAGCTCTGAAAATGGCACCATTTCAAGGGACAGTGACCCAGCAGCCAAGTTCACTGGGGTTGGGGCTGGCATGGTCAGAGTGGCTGGCTCTGAGGCTGGGATTGGGACTGTGTTTGGGCCCTCATCACTGGTTATGCCCAGAACCCTTCTCTGAAGCAAAAGTTTATCTCCTATGACATTTTGGAGGCCATGGGGGTCTTTTGCCTGGTGGCGGCCTTTCTCATGCTCTCTGTCATGTGAAAGAGCCATCTCCACCTCCCATATTTCTTTCTTCCACATCTCTCATGCCATGTATGTTCCTTTCCCTATACCTCCCCAATTAGCCTGGGAAAAGTGGTTGGTTCAGGATTCAATAGAGGAAAGTAAATAAATAGTAAAAAGTAAAATAAATACTGTATGAATAACAAAAATAAATAACCTGTTATTACCCTGGCCAGAAATCTACTCTGGCTCCCTATCAACTATAGAATCAAGTTTCTTTTTCATGAACTTGTTGCTTTGAAAAGATAAGGCTAGGGGTGCCTGGGTGGCTCAGTCGTTAAGCATCTGCCTTCGGATCAGGTCATGATCCCCGGGTCCTGGGATCGAGCCCCGTGTCGGGCTCCCTGCTCCACGGGAAGCCTGCTTCTCCCTCTCCCACTCCCCTTGCTTGTGTTCCCTCTCTCACTGTGTCTCTCTCTGTCAAATAAATAAATAAATAAATCTTTAAAAGAAAAAAAAAAGAAAAGGCTAAAACTGAATGATTCTGTTATTAAAATGAACGTTTCATTTAGGAGTAGGAATTATAACCTGTTTAATCTCTAAATATGATTTTAGATTTTTCAGGCTGATATAACACACAGCTCCTATGACATATTATGTCCCTGCCTATGTGTCCTCCTTTTATCTAGTTAAAACTTTCCTAATCATCTTCCTCCTACAGTTTCCACAAATTCTCTTCTGCAACATAAACACACACACACAAACACACGCACAAACACACACACACACACACACACGAAGGGGGGAAAAGCTTTTAAAGATAATTTACTGAGTACACTGATACAAATGGGAGTTTTAAGAAGCACAAGCAAATTATTTCAGCATTATTTTGGCCAATTTTATATACCTTTCCCATTTCCTTGCCACCCACATGAAGTCTACACTATGTCTATTACCATAGGGTCCCAAGCTCAATAGCTTGAGTAAGTCACTAAGTGGTTTTCTGCAGGCAAATTTTGGATCAATATCCACAAACTAAAAACATCTCAGTCTTTAACCTAAGGACCTACTTGTGATTAATGATTTCACCACTGGCCAGGATGATAAAAAATCAAAAATCAAACTCTTTAAAAAAAAAGAGAGAGAGATACAAATGACATATAGCATTGTATTAGTTTCAGGTGTACAAAATAATGATTTGATATTTGTGTACACTGGGAAATGATTACCACAATAAGTCTAGTTACCATCTATTGCCACACAAAGTTATAAAAAAAAAAATTTCTTATAGGGCGCCTGGGTGGCTCAGTCGTTAAGCATCTGCCTTCGGCTCAGGTCAGTCCTGGGATCGAGTCCCACATCGGGCTCCCTGCTCAGTGGGAAGCCTGCTTCTCACTCTCCCACTCCCCCTGCTTGTGTTCCCTCTCTCGCTGTGTCTGTCTCTGTCAAATAAATAAATAAAATCTTTAAAAAAATTTTTTTTCTTATAATAAGAACTTTCAGGATTTATTCTTTTGGCAACTTTCAAATATGCATTACAATATTATTGACTATAGTCACTGGATTGAATATTACATTCCCATGACTTGCTTATTTTATAATTTGAAGTTTGTACCTATAGACTATTTGTTTGTACCCATTTTGACCATTCTCAAACCTCCTTTCCCTCTGGCAACCACTGTTCTGTTCTCTGTATCTGTGAGATTAGTTCTGTTTTGTTTGTCCATTTGTATTCTTTTTTAGATTCCACATATAAGTGAAATCATAGCATTTGTCTTTCTCTGATCTATTTCACTTAGCATAATTCTCACAAGGTCCATCCATGTTGTTGCAAATGGCAAGATTTCCTTCTTTTTATGGCTTAGTAATCCATAATATAAAAATATGACATATTCTTTACCCATTCATCTATCAATGGACACTTAGGTTGTTTCCATTTCTTTGATATTATAAATACTGCTGCAATGAACATAGGGTGCATATATCATTTCTAATTAGTGTTTTCATCTCCTTCAGGTAAATACCTAGTAGTAGATTGCTGGATCATATGGTAGTTCTTTTTTTGTTGTTGTTTTTTGTTTTTTTTTTTTAGAAACTTCCATACTGTTTTCTATAGTAGCTGCCAGCAGGGCAGAAGAATCACCTTTTCACCATATCCTTGCCAACACCTGTTATGTCTTATCTTTTTGATAATAGACAAGCATGAGGTGGCATCAAGCTTGAAGTGGTATCTCAAGTATAATTTTGATTTGTATTTCCCTGATGATTAGTGATGTTGTGCATCTTTTCATGTACCTGTTGGAATCTGCGTGTCTACTTTGGAAAAAGGTCTATTCGGGTCCTTTGCCATTTTTTAATTGGTTTGTTTGCATTTTTGTTATAGAGCTGTATGAGTTCTTTATATATTTTGGAATGTTAACCCCTTATCAGATACTTGATTTGCAAATATTTTCTCCAATTCAATAGGTTAACTTTTCATTTTGTTGATGATTTTCTTTGCTGTGCAGAGGTTTCTTAGTTTCATGTAGTACCATTTGTTTATTTTTGTTCTTTCTGCTTTTGGAGTTAGGTCCAAAAAATCATTGCCAAGACCAATATCAAGGAGTTTATCACCCATGTTTTCTTCTAAGGGTTTATGGTTTCAGGACTTATATTCCAGTCTTTAATCCACTACTTTATTGTGATCTCAAACTAAATATTGATCTTCTATGTATTTTAGATGTCTAAAGAGCAAAACTGTGATTTGAGTTTATTAGTAATTAAAAGTACTGAAAGATTCTTTCTTAGAATGTGCTAGCTACCTTTCAAAAATATCTATTTCCTTTTTATGAGGATTAAATGTACAAAAGTCAAGTCTCATTTATTATCATAACCTGCTCTAGCAATCACAGAAAAGGAAGTTTTTCTTATCTTTCTGTCATGTATTATTGCAGTTGAATTAATTCTTATAGTTATAGTATGTCCTTAAAACAATTATACAAGTTAACTGATATTTAAAGTTACTAAAATCCATTTTTTACTTTTTTCTGCATAATTACTGTTTCTGCTGTCATAAATGTACTAGACTCTGAGAAGCTATGTAGACTTTTATATTTGTTACTCAGATCCCCTGAAATATGTTCAAAATTATTAATAAACATGTATACACAATATAAATTATTATACATAAAAAATTTCCTTAAACAAGACTAGATCAAGCAAATCAATATTTATCCCATTTCCCAATACCATTTTACAGGAGCTTCAGGTCACTAGAATTGATTGCATTGACTTGGAAGAGCACAGAAGACATGTTATATCACAGGTCACAGGCAAGTCCTTAATTGTGCTTAAATGTTTCTGTATCTGTAAACGCTTCTGTATCTCTATGATTATATTTATTTAACAAACACATACAGCACTTGCTATGCCAGGCACTATTCTAAGCCCTTTATAAATGCTAAATAACATTTAACATTGTGAGTTAGTTACTATCATTATCCCCATTTGTAAAATGGGGAAACGGCAGCATAAGAGAAGTGTCTTGCTCAAGTCCCTAGAGCTAGCAAACGGCAAAGTCAGAATTTGAGCCTAGAAATTGGGCTCCAGAGTCTGAGCTCTGCCCTTCAGTATTCAAAATTATTTCTATATTTGAAATCTAGTTTCAGTAGAAGGGTGTTATAGCTTTTAATTATATGGGGAAAGAAGTTTTCCCTTTGATATATGAAATCATTTTGTGGCCGCTCCCATGCAGACACTAAAGGTCTCCTCGATCCCCTACTCCCTGGCTTGGGTGCTTTCTTGCTGTGCTCTGTGCCTTGTCCTATGGCTGCACCTACCATGATTTCTGCATATTAAATATTAAGTTCTTTAAGGGTAAGGAGTAGGTCTTGTTCACAATTGCAGCTCCAATGTGTACCTTGAGCTGATAAAGCATTGTTATAAATCATCTAGCAGCCAAAGAGTTAAATTGATTTCTTATCAAGTTATGACACCATTATAATAAATAAATTTCTTCTCTTTACCCATGGGAGTAGGCACATATTCCAATTTTAAAATTACCCAGTGTGTGGAAATAGGCTTGTGATTTAAAGGAAATGATACTGCAGAAAAATAAGTTAATGGATGGTTTATCCCTGGCTTGTCACAGAGCTTTCAAAATTTGGGGTGTTTCAAACTTAAAGACACTAAAGTCCCTCATTTGAAGAGCTGCACTGAGCATTTTAAGCTAAAAGTCAAAGAATATATACCAAGCTACTATAACAAAACGTTTCCATTAAAACCTTGCAGCAGAGAAACAATTGCCAGGTAGCACATTGCTCTCCACAAGAAATGACGTTACGTCATTTTGTGCAAAGGACATCAAAACAGCTTGTCAGTTTAACAGAGGATTTCGATATATCACGAGAAGCCTCTCACGTACCACTTTATGTGTTTCCAGGAAAATTGCTACAGAAGCTCTTAAGGCACAATAATTTGAACCTAACTAGACTTGTTAACCAACACAAACTATAACTTTTCTAAAATGTCTACCTCTTTACAAATGGATGCATTTGTTAGCAAAGTCCTACTAACTCTTGGAAAATATAGTTCTACAGAGAAACAATGATGCATTTGCTTTCATTCAGCAACATTCACTCAACAAATTGTTAATTATGTTCCTATTAAGTGCTAGGTACTCTGTTGGGTATACTTATAGGAGTCCTTCTTCTGACAATAAAACTGTATTTTTTTAATTGAGTTAGTAATTTCCAGATTTTTGGGTCCAGTTTAATAGCATTAGCAGTAAGTTGTTAGTATATGTGGGAAGAAGAACAGAATTGTAGTTGACATAAATAATTCTACATTTTATCTTGGATGGCAGGAACATATATAGCTATATGTCAGTTTAAACATGCAGTTTGAGTGTTCTGATTAACTGCTCATTTTGCATTTTTGCCTAATTTGAGCAGGCAATTCCCTGAAATAGTCAAATTGAGTTTGGCATAGGGCTGGCCATAGGTTGATAAAATGAGGGAGCTGGATGGGCATTGGAAGACCAACTTCCTCCTAAACCACAAGCTCCTGAAGAAAAGAATGAGTTCTGTACCTCTGGGGCTGGAAATATTTCCTAGCACTGATTGTGCATCAATATATGATTGTTAGAATGAACGAATGACCCCATGTAACCCCTCTGTAACATACAAAAGGATATTCCATTTATAAAAATTTCCCAGAGGTACCAGACATGAAGATGGGTATTTGGTCACTACCCTAATAATATTAACCCTTCCTAAATGAAGAGATCATATTGAGGCTCTTAAGGCAAAATAATTTGAAGCTAACTGGATTAATTGACCAAGACAAACTACAACTTTACTAACAGCTATTAATTTCAGTGAGATTTCCTTAACTGCCTTAACTTTTCCTCACTGATTTTTTTTTACAATTTTTTATTTATTAAATTTTTATTTTAATTCCAGTATAGTTAACATACAGTGTTATATTAGTTTCAGGTGCACAATACAGTGATTCAACAATTTCATATATCAGTCAGTGCTCATCATGACAAGTGCACTCCCTAATCCCCATCACCTGTTTCACCCATCCCTCCCTACCTACCCCCCTCTGGTAACCATTAGTTTGTTCTCTATAGTTAAGTCTGTTACTTGGTCTCTCTCTCTCTTTCTCTCTCTCTCTCTCTTTGGTCATTGGTTCTGTTTCTTAAATGCCACAACTGAGGAAAAACATTTGGTATTTGTCTTCCCTGGCTCTTTTATGTTTTGGTTTTGACTTTTTTGTTATCTTTTAGGTGGGGCACCTGGGTGGCTCAGTCATTAAGCATCTGCCTTCAGCTCGGGTCATGATCCCAGGGTCCTGGGATTGAGCCCTGCATAGGGTTCCTCTCTCACTCCCCCTGCTTGTGTTCCTGCTCTCTCTCTCTCTGTCAAATAAATAAATAAAATCTTGTTATCTTTTAGGCCGTTCTGATTCTTAAGATAGAGGTTAACAAAATGATAAATTCCTCTTCATTTCCATCTTAAATTCTATTAACAATGCAACTTATCCAAGCTTATCCCTTTTTTATGCCTTTGATAATATGAAATCTGCACCTCCAATCATTCTGTACAGTACCCTTTCTACTATAATACATGTTTGCCTTATCTCCCCACTAAATTGTAAACCAGTATTAAAGACCTACATGTGAGACCTGAAACCATAAAAATCCCAGAAGAGAACTCAGGCAGTAATTTCCTGACATCAGCCGTAGCAACTTTTTTCTAGATATGTCTCCTGAGGCAAGGGAAACAAAAGCAAAAATAAACTATTGGGACTACATCAAAATAAAAAGCTTCTGCACAGGGAAGGAAGCAGTCAACAAAACTAAAAGACAACCTACTGAATGGGAGAAGATATTTACAAATAACATATCTTATAAAGGGTTAGTATCTAAAATATATAAAGAACTGATACAATTCAATACCCAAAAAGCAAATAATTCAATTAAAAAATGGGCAGAAGACATGAACAGACATATCTCCAAAAAGGACATACAGATGTTCAACAGACACATGAAAAGATGCTCATCATCACTTATCATCAGGAAAATGCAAATCAAAACTACAATGCGATATTACCTCACACACATCAGAATGGCTAGAATAAAAAAACAGGTGTTGGCAAGGATGTGGAAAGAAAGGAACCCTCTTGCACTATTGGTGGGAATGCAAACTGTTCCAGTCACTGAGCCTCAAAAAATTAAAAATAAAACTACCCTAGGATCTATCAATCACACTAATGGGTATTTACTCAAAGAATACAAAAACACTAATTCAAAGGGATGCATGTCCCTATGTTTATAGCAGCATTATTTACAATAGCCAAGGTATGGAAGCGGCCCAAGTGTCCATTGATTGATAAATGGACAAAGAAGAATCATGACCATGACCTTTGTCAATTTACTAAACATCTCTAAGCTCAGTTTCTCATCTACAAAACGGGCATAAGTGCAATTCCTCCCACAGAATTGTTGTGAATTATGGTAAGAAATATGAAATAATGCATGTAAATTAATTGGATTGAATTTGGCACATGGTATTACTCACAAACATTAAAGGCATACTTTAATACTAAAATATATACATTTAGGAATGTTTTTAAAAGCTGCTTCCTTTCTTCCAGATAATTACATATTAAAAATTAATATTTAGGGGTGGCAGTGAATTCAATTCTTCATAAAATAATTCCCACCCTATATATCTTTTATGTCAAAGCATCTACAATTAGCATTAAAATGCACAAATATACTCATGTATGATTAAAGTATGTGGTACAAATATCAATAATTACTACAATTTAAATTTTTATTTTGTTCTAATTATTGTCACAGAAAAGTAAACTATTTTCTTCAGCACAAGGATAGACTGAACTGGCCTGCAGTTCCCCCACAACTATCTCTCTTCACATCACCCAGAACCCCGAGGCATTGTGAATCTCTAGTGTTTCATTATTTGCTTATTTTCAGGACATTCAACCATGCCTCTTGAATCACTGAAGAAAACAGCAGGTTTCTGGTTTTTGCTTTGTTTTGCTTTAGTCATAATCATTTTAGCTTCACTTCAATATGATCATCATCCCAACTGTTTCTTTGGAAGCTTATCTTGCAAAGCCAATAAAAGACTGTGTTCCCAAGCCTAGAGACTTTCCATTTATAGCTTTCCATTAAGCCTCTTAAAGGTAGGTATTTATTCCAATTAAATATTTAAAAGGTAGGTCCTTTTATGAAATGGCTTTTTTGTTCATTCAAAAAGGGATAATTATTTATACTTTGAAATCCTTTCTAATAGGATTTGAGTTGACCTACAACAAAAGACATAAATAGATTAAGATTGTTAAAATAAATCAAAACATATCAAAGCACTGGAAAAGATGACACAAATATAAAAATCATTTGATTATACACAAAATTTAGCTCTGAGCTTCCATGAGACTAAGCAAAAATGAAAATACAATTGATTAAGCAATTCTCATTACTTTATAAAGCTGATCTGTAATACTTTTATATACTAATTCTAAGTGTGGTCTTGGTACTAAATTCCAGTAGGAATTTATCTTTTGGGCCTTTCTTCAAGGAAAATTGAGTTTCATAATACAAAGTATTTTCATCAATGACGTTCAGTGGCTTTGAACTTCAATAAAAGTCAATAACATGACATTATGCCAGTAACTTTAAAATCATTTTTAGCCATGGAACCTAGAAAATAAAATATTATGTAGCAGCTCAGTATATAAAATACATAAATAAGAACTTCTCTAATGGAAAGAGAGTTAAGAGGCCTGAAGCTACCATAATCACCGATTATAGAATCTGGGTGAGGAAAAGGCCTATGTAGCCAATAAGCTGATCATATTAGCTACAAATATAAAAATGAAAATCAAATGTCCTACAGCTAATATCAAACTTAATAGTAAAAGATTGCATGCTCTTTCCATAAGACTGGGAACAAGGCAAGGATATCTACTCACATCAGTTCCACTGAACATTGTACAAGAGGTCTTGGCCAGTGAAATAGAGCACAACGGAAAAAGGAAAATAAGGCAAACAGATAAGAAAGGAAAAAGCAAAGCTATCCTTATTCACAAACAACCTGATTGGAAATATAGAATATCTTAAGAATCTTAAAAAAAAAAATCCACTAGAACAAATAAGTTAATTGAGTAAGGTTGCAGGATGTAAGATCAATAGACAAAAATCATTTGTATTTTTATATACAAGCAACAAACAATTGAAAATGAAACAAAAAATACATTTATAATAGCACCAAAATCCATGACATGCTAAGGAATAAATTTAAAATGTGTGCGTGGGTAGTACACTTAAAACTACAGTATTCTTGAGAAAAATTAAACAAGATTTAGATGTGCAGATTGCTAAGGATTGAATTATATCCCAGTAAAATTCATATGTTAAAGCCCTAATTCCCAGTGTGGTGGTATTTGAAGATAGGACCTTTGGGAGGCAATTAGGTTATATGAAATCATGAGTGTGGGACCCTCATGATGAAATTAGTGCCCTAAAAGAGGGGGCATAAGAGAACTTGTTTCTCTCTCTCCATACACAAAGAAGAGGTCATGTGAGCACACAGCAATATGGCAGCTGCCTCCAAGTCAAGACAGAAGCAGCCCCACCATGAAATCTACTCTGCTCACACCTTGATCTTGAACTTCCCAGTCTCCAGAACCATAAGAAAATTAATTTCTTTTTTTAAGACATCTAGTCTATGATATTTTGTATTGACAGCCCATGCTAAGACAGAAATATACCATGTTCCTGGATCAGAAGACTCAACGTTGTTAAGATCATATCAATTTACTCCAAATTATTCTATAAATTTAGCATAATCTCTATTAAAATCCCATGAGGCCCATATGGCCCAGAAATTTCACTCTTAGATATATACCAAAAATAATTGAAAACAGGGACTCAGATACATGCATACCAATGTTTACTGCAGCATTATTAACAATAGCCAAAAGGTAGGAACAACTCAAGTGTCCCTCAACAGATGAATGGATGAACAAAATATGGTGTATACATACAATGGAATATTATGCATCCATAAAAAGGAATGGAGTTCTGACATATGCTACAATATGAATGACTCTTGAAAATGTTATTGCTAAATGAAATAAGCCAGACACAGAAGGACAAATATGGTATGATTACACTGATATGAAATATTTAGAACAGGCAAATTCATAGAGACAGAAAGTAGATAAGAGATTACCAGGGGCTAGGGAGTATTACTGTTTAATGGGTACAGAGTTTTTGTTTGGGGTGATGGAAATCTTTGGAAATATTGGTGATGGCTACACAATATTGTAAATGTAATTAATACCGCTGAATTGTATACTTAAAAATGGGCAAAATGGCAAAATTTGTTATATATATTTTACTACAATAAAGAAAACTACTTCCAAAAAAAATCCTAGAAAGCTTTTCCATAGAAATCTACAAGTTGATTGTAAAATATACATAAAAATGTAAAAAAACCTAGAATAACTAGAACTATTTTGAAAACAAGAACTAAGTTGGAGAACTTATATTACCTGACCTAAAGATTCACTATAATGCTCCAATAATTAAGACAGTGTAGTATTACTGTAAGGGTGGATATACAAACAGTGGAAGAGAACAAAATGTCCAGAAAGAGAGTCATATTTGATCAATTGATTTTCAACAAAGTGCCAAGGTAATTCAACAGGGAGAGGAATGTTTACAATGAATGGTGTAGAACATCTTCTGGATATGCACTTGAATAAATGAACTTTGATCTCTCCTTACAACATACACAAATTAACTCAAAATGGATCATAGACCTAAATGTAAAAACTAAAATTATAAGTCTCCTAAATAGAACAATTTGAAAACTCCAAAATTGATTAATTGAACTACACTAAAATTAAAATCTTCACAAGCTCCGTTAAGAAAATGAAAAAATAAGCTACAAACCAGGAGGAACTGGGATGAAATATTATATATATTTTTATTTATATTTTATATTTATTTTATTTTATTATATATTTTATATACATGTATATGCGCTCACACATATATGAATATAGTCATATATATATCAATATATATCAATAATATATATAATATCTATATCTGTACATATATATATATATATATATATATATATATATGTAAAGTGGTGTGGGGTGGGTGTGTGTGGAACTTGTATCCAGAATTTAATAACCTACAACTTAACAAGAAGACAAAAACTCATTTTAAAATTTGTCAAGTGATTTGAACACACTTTTAAAAGAAGATGCACAAATGGCCACTAAAGATTGTACAACTATACTAATCAACAGGAAAATGCAAATTTAAACCACAGTAAGATATCATTACAAACCCACTAGAATGGCTAAAAATAAAAATAGTAGAGCAAGTGGAAATCTCACACCATGCTGGTGTCAAAGGAAAATGGTGCAATGACTTTGTAAGGCAGTTTGGCAGAATCTTATAAAGTTAAACGTATATCTATCATATGACCCGACAATCCCAAGAGTGATTAAATCCTACCCTACAAAAATACCTACAGCTGATTTAGTCATAATAGCCAAAACCCTGGAAAACAACCAAACTACGCATCAATAAAGGAATAGATAACCAAATTGTGATATATCCATTCAATGGATACTACTCAGCAATAAAAAATAGGCAAAAGAAAGAGAGAGAGAGAGAGAAAGAAAGAAAGAAAGAAAGAAAGAAAGAAAGAAAGAAAGACAGACAGACAGACAGACAGAAAGAAAGAAAGAAAGAAAGAAAGAAAGAAAGAAAGAAAGAAAGACAGAAAGAAAGAAAGAAAGAAAGAGAAAGAAAGAGAAAAGAAAAGAAAAGAAAGAAAGAAAAGAAAAAGAGAAAGGAAGGAAGGAAGGAAAGAAGAAAGAAAGAAAGAAAGAAAGAAAGAAAGAAAGAAAGAAAGAAAGAAAGAAAGAAAGAAAGAAAGAAAGAAAGAAAGAAAGGCAGGTTATTTTACTATTGATACAGGCAATGACATGGGTAAATTTCAAAAACATTTTACTGAGCAAAAGAAGATATGCATACTGTATCATTCTATTTATATGGAATTCTAAAACAAATCTATAATGAAAGAAAACTGATCAGTGGTTGCCCAGGGCTGTGGCTGGTAGGAGAGAGAGCTGACTGCAAAGTGGCAGGAGGGAACTTTTTTGGGTGATAGAAATATTCTGTCTTGATTGTGGTGGTAGTTACACAAATGTATTCACTTGTCAAAACTCATCCAATTCTATACTTAGAATGGGTGTATTTTATTAAATGTAAATCATACCTTAATAGAAGTCGGAAAAGTGGAAATAAATACCTATAACCTTACTAAATCCATATCATGTATTTGCCGAGGCTGTGAAAAAATGGATTGTCAAGGCAACACAGCCAAGCACACCCACAGGTAAACTGAAGTGTGGGTGTAAATTCAGTTTGAGGATAAACAGAATTCTGAGTCACTGGCAGCACCAGGGACAATCTCTCCCTTATGCCCAGGTGGAAATGTCCACATTTTTTTTTCCACCATCAGTGTACTTATCCCAGGTAAACAACTCAAGAGCCAGGTATCTTCCTCCTGAAAGAAGATAGCTATTCTTGGCAGTGGGTACTTGAGACAGAACTCAGGAAACCTCTACCATGGACAGGTCTCCAGAAGCTATATTCTTTAGTAAACTATTTGATCTGTGGGTGATAATAAGATGTTTGTGCATTTTTGTCACTTCCATTGCTTTCCTAACCAGGACAGCCCACTATTTCTCAATCCCCACTCCAAGATAGCCTCTTTGTTCAAAAACCTCAGGTTTTAACCAGAAGTGATTTTAAAACAAAGAAAGCATGACTAAAGTGGTGTTTATGCATTGTTCTTTGTGCAGATAAAAATTCATTCTGAGGCTTTTCTAAATTTCTTAATAAAGTCCATTGTCTCTGATAATCTCACATACAACTTCCAATACTATTAATACTAATTTTACTATGGTTTTCAAACATTTCATGATCTTAACCCAGATCCTCAGAGGTCTATGATGGGCCTGGAATTAGGGCCCAAGGATATGCCTTTTAACACCTCCCTGGTGATTCTAGCACAGATAACCTTCAAACATGGTTTGAGAAATACTGCTTTAATGGATTCACTGTTTGATTGCTCTACCAGAGACACTTAACTTTTTGGTCCTCCAGTTGCTTGGAGTGAGTTGACAGACAGCCTAGATAATAATCAAATACATAATCAAATTCAATTTAGACACTATATACTTTCTTCAAACTGTCCCTCGTGAGTATGGGGCAATTTATAACTGATTGTTGTTGACCTTGTTTCTGCTAAATTTTAAATACAAGTGGCATTGATTCTATAAACAGTAACATCCTAGGAAAACAACCCATAAAGAATCTTTACAGTTAACTCCTAGAGAATGGAGATTCGGATTGCTTAAAAGAACGTGAAATAGCTTGCTGTTATAGAATAAATTTCTTCTGAGAAAAGGTGTGAACTCTTACAGGTGGCATCCAGATAGAAAATTAGTCCCTTCCCACCCACGCAAAGAAAGTTTTTAAACCTCTTCCACACAGTAAAGAAAGGGAAGACATTTTGTAACAAGACATCTTGCAACTTGTACATTGGAAGAGTACTGCAACTCTTGGGAGCAATCCCTATCATGTGGAACTGTAGAGTGTCAGAACACATAACCGAACTACAGAAATTGAGTTGATGGAGAAGTAATATATCAAAGTGCTAACTTTAAACAATGTTAGACAGACAATTTTTCACAATTATATCTGGTTTTGGTCTTGAAAGTAACCAATCTGACATAAGCTTGTATGGGTTAGCATGGGACATGAGGAGTATCAGTCAATGCAAGGGAACTGGGAGAATAACAGAAGAGGATCAACCACAACCAGCCAGAAATAACCTCTTAGCATCCCTTGGTTAAGGGTTTCACCAATGTCCTAATGAGTGAAATTGACAGTTAATCCCAGAACACCATGTAGTTATATCTGTATGACATTTATTTATAGATTTTTCTCTATATAAGCCTAAGTTAATTAACTATTTAGTTCAGTTTAAACAATTTGTTTTGAAGGGAGTGGCCCCCCATTCTCAGTAAATCTTTTAAAGGATTAAAAAGTATTCAAACTAGGTGAATCCAATCAACAATTACAATTACAATAAGAGCACCTCTTTTTATTAGTGGTTCTTAATTTTTAAGAAAGAGTTTTAAGAAAATTCACTGATTACTTTATACTATAAATTATTTTCATATGAATTCAATTAAACAAGCTCAAGAACCATATGATGAAACAACAAAATGAAACCAAAAAGAAAGATTGCAGAGGTAAGGAAACAAAGTGAGGGTCAAAAGAACGCTTAATAAAATAACAAATTATTAAGATCAAAGAGCTGACTAGACAAAGTTGTAAACTGAATTACTCACTAGAGGAAACATTTGAGAAAATCACAGTGAGTGCTGAGAAAAAATACAGACACTAAACCAATTATAAGAAAAGTAATATGTATAGAAGGCAGAAAAGGTAGCAAACACAGCAAATACAATGGAACAGTATTCATAGAGCACAAACTTCTCTTGTATTAAGAAAATAATAAATCTGTAGATTGAAAGGGGCACATGAAATCTCCCCAAAAAAGATACACATTTCATCACATTTTACTTTTACAAAAGCAATACCATCATTATTAATATAAAGAAAAAAAGGAAAGGGGTAAGGAAGGGAGAAAAGGACCATGGATTTGCCAAGATACTATTTTATCATTTTCCTAGTAACTTAATCATTACAAAAGAAGGAAGAGGAAGAGAGAGAAAAGTCATCATTCATTTGTATTGATCACAAATCAGATACATGAATTCTTGAGAATATCTGCTTATACCTGATATAGGAGAATTTCCTGTCAGCAATTTTGCCTGATATTTGTTGCCAACGTGAAGTATTTGAAAGAGAACTCCATATTTGCAGAGGCCCAACTGTGCTACTGATTAAAAGAGGTCTGTATTCCATAAATATTTACATCCTGCTCCACAAGAGCAGGGAAACAACTTAGTGTGCCTGTTGCTTTCCTACTTAAACATATCTACTCAACAAAACAATTGTGAATCATTTTCTACATATAATTATCTCTTCTGCCAGATCACTGTTAGTAGAATGTCAATTCCCCAAAGACATAGGCTGTACTTTCTCTTTGTTCCAGATAATGTGTGGTTTTGCAAGGTGGAAGTACTAAAAATAAAAAATAAAATTATAAGCTCATTTATGGTTATAATGATATTGTTTTAAACCCCCTAAGGCCAGGCTGTGAACTCTCCTGACCAGACATAATTTCCACTAAGTTGCAGATCTAAGTGACTTTGCCAAGCATAATTATATTTGCAATGAGTCTCTTAAAATTATCTACTCTCTTCTCAATCACTCCCTTGCATTTCATTTAGGGTTTTAGCAACTGGCTCACTGTAAACCTCTCAACCACTACTCCAGACCCTATTTTTAGTAACTCAAATATTCATTGTTCTCTTTTTTTCCACTGTGTTCACCTAGCAAAACCCAAACTCTGTTTAAAACCCAACTTTCTATCTACTTCACACTTGACCCTGGCAGCTGAAAATGGCGGGAAAAGAACACTAACTTGAGCTACTCAATCTCATATAAACATTTTAAGAAAGAATTTTAAGAAAATTCTTCATTTTCTTAAAATAAATTTATGACCACAAATCTCAAGAAAGACCTCATTACCACCCAGCATTTTTCTATGTTTCCACAGTAAATTATTTTTCCCACTCTGCCAAAAATTTGCTTTACATATTTTCCTCTTACCGCAAATCCTCAAAACTCCCTCCTCCCTCTGCTTCTTGTTCTTGGCTGATGATCTTGCCTTCTATTTCACTAAAAACTAAAAGCAATCAGAAAAAAAGTCCCCATTTTCCCATAACTGAATCTTCTAACCTATTTGCATCTGACCCATCCATTCTGTCCTTCCCCCAGATATGATAGCTGACCTCTCCTTGGTCCATTTTAACCTACCCTTCACAGTGCTCTAGATTCCATCCCTTCTTAACTTCTCAGAATTTTGCCACTGGTATTCTTCCCCTCCTTTTCCAAGCTCTCCTCAGTTTACCCTCTCAAATGTATCATTTCCATTAGCATGTAAACACGCTATTAAAAAAAAGTCTCTCAATTTGAAAAGCAAACAAACAAAACAAACCTCCTTGATCCTATTTGCTCCTCCAGCTTCTGCTCACTTCTCCATTCCTCCTTTGGGACTTCTCCGTTCCTCCTTTGGGAAAAGAATGTCTCTACTTGTTCCTGTTCACTCTTAACTCCAATCAGGCTCTGTCTCCACCACTCCCATGAACTGCTCAAATCAAAGTCGTCAACAACCTCTATCTTGCCCCATCTGTCCCCAAATTAACTCAACCTCTCAAAAGTGTTAACTTAATGGATAATAGCCTTTTTCTTGAAATATTTCACTTGTAAGTATTCACTTTACTTACTTCACTTCAGAGTGAAGAGCACTTCACTGGTTTTCCTCTTAATTCTTTGGCATTTTTTCTCAGTTTCCATTGCTGACTCCTCCTGCTTCAGTGTTAGCATTCTCTAGCGTTCAGTCCTTGGCTGCCTTCTCTTCTTTATACTTATTTCTTCCTAGATAACTTTATCTACTTCCATGATATTATATAATTACCAGTATGCTGATTATTCCCAAACCATATAGATACTATATAGTCTTTACGGTCCGTATTCTAACATTTGTATTCCATTTCCAGGCTCTCCCCTGTGCCCTAAGCTACAACTCTTGATATCCTACTACTGACTATTTAACATTTCCAGTAGTTTGTCTAATATACCTCTTAAACTAATGGCCAAAGAACAACTCTTTATTTCTATCTTTAGTGAATTTGAACCTCTCCCAATCACCCTCGTCTCAGTTACCAGTACTACCATTTACTTTTTTTCAAGCCAAAAATCTAAGTGTAATTTTTGATTACTTATCATTTTGACTATCAAATAGTTTTAACTACCCTTTTCCTCAACCCTGATCCAAATTATTAGCAAATCCTGTGGGTTTTACCGTCAAAATATTGCAAATCCAACATTTATCATCACTTCCAATGCAATCACCTTAGTCTAGACTATATCATCTCTCACCCAGACAACCACAATGGCCTAATAACTAGACTCCCTGCTTCCATTCTTGCTTCCCTGTAATCTATTCTCCATTGAACAATCAAATTGAACTCTTAAAAACATGGATTAGATTGTATCATTCTTCTGCTGAAAACTATAATAGGAATCCATTGACTCTTGGTAGAATTTAACTCCTTAACATGGCCCACAGGTTCCACATGATCTGGCCTTTGCCTGCCACTTTGACTTCTCCTGCTCACTCCATTCCAGCCACATCTGCCTTCTTGCCTCCACCAACACACAGAATTTCCATTTCTCCCAGGTCACTTACACATGCTGTTTCCTGCAATTCTCTCCCCTAATAGCTTCACATAAATGGATCCCTTACGTCATTCAAATATCTTCCCCAACATCACTGTTTCAAAGATGCCTTGTCTAACTAGCCTAGGTAAAACATCACCCACCCCATCTTCTTATCACTCTGTTTCTTAATTTGGCTTTCTTTTCTTTACAATATACTTTGTTATTCCTCTCTTTATCTGTTAATTGTCAGTCTTCTCCACTAAAATGTAACCCCTTGAAGTAGGAACTCTACTGTATTTACTGCCATATCCCCATGCCTGCTGAAACTAATACAGGAAGTGCTCAAGAGATTATTTCCTCAATAAATGAATGAAAGAATGTTCTTTGCCTGCCGAAACAACATGACTGATACAGCTCACTGCTGGCCTGGGGAGGGCAAGTTTTTGATGATGTTAAATGACAACTACTCTGTCTTCTGTGTGGGGACAGTGTAAACTGGGTGAAATTTCAATGTAGGCAATGCTGAACCTGCTCATTTTTTAACCACCTTCCCATTTTCTTCCTCACCTACTAGTATTCAGCATATTCATGCCAGCCAGTAGCTATCCACATGTATACATGACCCTCACTAGGGTCTCTGTTACCTCTAAAGCACCTCATCCAGAAGAATAAGCATATTGCAATCACATGATGGCATGATGCAGCAGTACCGAAAATGTAGCTATTTTTATCAGTTCAGCCTTCCCAACCCCTCCTCACTTTTCCCCTTGAACAGAAAGTTCCAGCAACTTGTGGGGGCTAAAAATCTTTAAGATGGTTTTAAATAAATGTTAAAGCATAACTATGATGGTTAAATGTATGTGTCAACTTGACTGCATCACAGGGTGTCTAGATACTTAAACACTATTCTGGGCATGACTATGAAGGTATTTCTGAATGAAATTGATATTTGAATTGATAGACTGAGTAAAGCAGATTGCACTTCCCAATGTGGTTAAGCCTTATCCAATGCATTGAAAGCCTGAAAACATCAAAAGGCTGAGCAAGAGAGAATCTGCTCTCTCTGCCTGACAACATAGAGCTGGAACTTATACCATAAGATTCTCACGTATGCAGTGTCTTCACATTGCAAATCTTGGGACTTATCAGCTTCCATAATCATTTTGTGAGCCAATCCCTTATAATCTATCTATCTATCTATCTATCTATCTTATTCTTTCGTTGTATTTGGCCAGCTTAAGTCAAGTAGAGTAGGGTAGACACTGGCATCTTTGGTAACAGGTAGATCCCTAAAAGTCTATCTCAGAGAGAAATAATTCCAACTCCTTTTTTTAGTGAAGATGGAGAGCTGCAAATTATTTATCCCCCTTTTTTTCCCTCTATCTTCTTCTTTTAAGGATCTTCACTTTCCCCAGATTATTTCAGAACTATTTGTATTTGAAATTAATACAAATTGTGGGTTTGTATGGTAGATAACAGTAGTTGTTTTCACTGAAGAGAATGGATTGCCATTTTTGTTTAATTACCACTCACACCTTTTAAAAAACACAGAATGCAGTGATCACTCATGACCATAAGAGAGATTTTTATCTCAATATGGGTGGTAAAAATATAAAGGTTCCTAGTGTCATATTATGCTTTATTTCTTAAAAAATGTTAATCCTCTCACAAGAAAACATTTTATCCCTTAGGGAAGAATCCTTGATTCTTTCCATCACTCTGCTTTACTTTATATTAATAACTTTTTTCATTAATTTTACTATTAACTTTTGACTTCTAGCAATGTTTTATCACTAGTGAATTCTTTCAGACAACTACAGGGTAATATGGTAAGGATTAACATCTTAATAAAGGAGAATAACTTTTTTAGATTCTTAGAAAGTTTCAGGCCAAGATAATTTTCTTATAATCATAGTTGGGGAAAGCTTTTATAAAGATGCCAAATGAAACTGTGTCTTAAAATATGTTATCAAGTATCTCCTTCACAGAAATCCATACACATAGCTATTGCTCAAGCAACTCCAATAAGATTACAGGACTCAAGTCAAAGATGCCCCAATATAGAATTCATTATAACAGAGCTATTGTTAAAGTCTCTAACTTTCAATAGCTCCTGCAGATTTAACAATGAATTTTCAGAGCATTGCCAGGCTTCTACATTGCCATAAGACATGTTTTTATACCTAAAGGAGCCACCTCACCAAATCCTTTTAAATTTGTAGTAGGCACCTAATTTTTAAAGATCACCCACACTGCTTGTCAAGGTTAATTGTTTCTTCGGATTTGATCTGAAATATAAAGACAATGAAGCAAAGAAAGACAAGCAAGCAAAGAAAGTCAAACTAAGAGGTATAGTCTCTACCAGTGTTTTCCACTTTTATCTTTTAGGCAGAGGCTTTAAAGATACATTTGATTTTATGGTACAAAGAGTAAATGGCTTCTTTCTGGAACTAATCCTCTGGGCCCAGATATCCAGCTAGGGTTAAACATAACCTTTTAACATTAAGTTGATAGATAAGAAGAATTTTAACTCTAACCCTCATCTTGCTCCACTTTATATCTGACTGATTCAAATAATAAGCTTCCTTCTAGAAAATCAGAGAAACACTGGACATGAGGGCATGAAGGAAGAAGGTAAACAGGCTAAAATTTCAACCATCTACACATTAAAACAAATTCATGCTTATAGTTATAGCACTATTAAAATTCTCCCTCATGCCTCAGGACCTGCGTACTAAATAGTCTGTGATGTATTTGTGAAAACTATGTGCTGTTTTCTAAATTATTTGAAACTATTTATGTTTTTATGTTGAAATTTAATCTCTCAGTGTTTGTTCAGAAGTAAAAAAAAAGTAAAACACTTATCTAACCCTTGTTTTTGTCTTGTAATAGCATTTATGCTTGATTTAAGTTAAATTTTTTAGTTTTAAATCAATTAGTAGGCCAAGGCCACTTTAAAAACAGCCTCTGTTCCCAGTTACTATAAAGCATCAATCGTTGGTCATGAGAGTATTTTCCATATATTTGTAGGTTGCCTTTCATGTAGCATAGGGAGAGTATTTTATTGCGCATCCAAAAAAAAAAGCAATTGCAAAGTCAACTGCTTTGACTTTTTCAGAATTTCAAATATATTTCTATATGCATCAATGAGATAAATCATTTATGAAACTCTCATCAGAAAGCATTACATAACACATGTCACCATAATATCTGAGATTTCTAAATCATATCTTTCATTTGCTTTCTTCCTTATTTAAATTTTCTAGGCTGAGTTTTGAGCCACATAGCTGTTCCTGAAATGACAGAGGAGAGCAACGACACAGAACTTACAAGTTTTCTTTTCCATCTCTACACAAAATCATTTTGACTTTGATTAAAGTGACTGACCACTAGGGGGTTAACAGAATTGACAGACTATTACTTTACCTGTTAAGAAATCAATTCATTCAATTAACATAATAAAAAAAGAAAGAAATCAATTCATTCAATCAAGAGGGCAATCTGATTGTATTTCAGATATGACCTAAAATGATCTTTATCAATGTTGAGATAACCAGTCCAAAGCAATCACTAAACAATGAAGTAGTTCCAAAACTTATATACTAACACTCATTACCCATGACTACATCAATTTGGAATTTTGATCATTTAGACCTATTCTCTGCTGGATGAGTTCCATATGACATTAAAGTATTCATAAAATTTTACTCTCCCAAACATCATAGTTTCATGGGCACTACCTAGAGCAAAGTTGCTTATGAAGCGTTAATGATACAGAAAGCATAAACCTAACGCAGCACATGGTACCTTCATAGAAAACCTAACATTACTTATATGACCCATTGGGCAGGAAAAAAAAAATCATGGAAGGAAAATGGAGGCTTCACTACAAACTTATATTCCTTTTCAAAATATATATTTATTTATTTATTTATTTATTTATTTATTTATTTATTTATTTATTTCAGAGAGAGAGAGAGCATGTGAGCACATGGAGGGGGTGGCACGGGGAGACTCTCAAGCAGATTCCCTGCTGAGCTGAGCACAGAGCCCGATGCAAGGCTCAATCTCATGACCCTGAAATCATAACCTGAGCCAAATTCAAAAGTTGAACATGGAACTGACTGAGCCACCCAGTTGCCCCTAAAATTATATTCTTAATTTTGTTTGTGTCAAGTCAAATGTTTTAAATAAAATTTAAAATGAAGAGAATGTTTTCACTTTATCACAGAAATTACAAAGTACTAAAATTTCACAAATTATAGCCCCCCCCAATTTGGAATTGGGAAAAATTTGACTTTTTTTCTTTCTTGAAGCTTATATTTAATCCAATGTAAAGAAAAGTTATTCTTCTTTGGACTGTTTTTCAATCCTTATAAATAACATGGCCACAGACAAGGACTCAGTTCAGTGCCTATATGTCTCTAACACTTCTCTAACATTTGACAACTCTCTCTTTAAGAAAATTTATCCCAAGCTCAGTCTCGCTTCAGGCAGCAGAAGCTGACCATAATTTAATAATATCATTTTCATCACATTGTATTTATTTTTATAGTTGCCTTCTGTTTTCAGCAGAGAATACTGGTTTTCAATTCACAGTACTAATATAAAGTTTTCTCTTTAAATAAATTTAGAATACAAAATGAATCAATTTAAAGAAAATATTGAGTAATAACTGTACAGGTGGTAAGCAAGTATATCTAAAAATCATGACAGTGGTAAAAATAGCTAGGTGTTGGGAAGTAAATATATATAAAACCAATACATAAAAAATTATGTACAAAACAGTAAGAGGAAAACCATCTACTTGGGTGAACAAATTAATTTTGATCCCTTTCCCAGTATTTATTTGTATACCATCATATTAATTCCAAATGACTCCTCTTTATATATTCAGGTGATCCCATTAAAACCCTTACTCAACAATATTTTGATAGCTTCTTGTTCAGTACAATACAAGTCTCAGAATTACAAGACTGAACCCCTTAGAGGAAAAAAAATGGTCTGTAATTCAAAAACTTCATTCAATAAATGCTTATCAATCACTCAGTACATTCAACAGGGTGAGCCAGATTTGGGGAAGGACAAAAAGATATACGTGTCCACTCATTATCAAAAGCTATTCTTTGAGCCACTCTGGAAAACAGTATGGAGGTTCCTCAAAAAGTTGAAAATAGAGCTACACTATGACCCAGCAATTGCACTACCGGGTATTTACCCCAAATATACAAATGTAGTGATCCGAAGAGGTATAAACATTGCACCCCAATGTTTATAGCAGCAATGTCCACAATAGCCAAACTATGGAAAGAGCCAAGATGTCCATCGACAGATGAATGGATAAAGAAGATGTGTTGTATATATACAATGGAATATTATGCAGCCATCAAAAGGAATGAAATCTTGCTATTTGCAATGACGTGGATGGAACTGGAGGGTATTATGCTGAGCGAAATAAGTCAATCAGAGAAAGACATGTATCATATGATCTCACTGATATAATTCTTAATCTCAGGAAACAAACTGAGGGTTGCTGGAGTGGTGGGGGGTGGGAGGGATGGGTTGGCTGGGTGATAGACATTGGGGAGGGTATGTGCTATGGTGAGTGCTGTGAATTGTGTAAGACTGTTGAATCACAGACCTGTACCTCTGAAACAAATAATACATTGTATGTTAAAAAAAGAAGAAGCTAGTAGGATGGGAAAAATGAAACGGGGGGCAGAAATCGGAGGGGGAGACGAACCATGAGAGACTATGGACTTTGAAAAACAAACTGAGGGTTCTAGAAGGGAGGGGGGTGGGGGGGATGGGTTAGCCTGGTGATGAGTATTAAAGATGGCACGTATTGAATGGAGCACTGGGTGTTATACGCAAATGACAAATCATGGAACACTACATCAAAAACTAATGATGTAATGCATGGTGATTAACATAATAAAATTTTAAAAAAGCTATTCTTTGAGTAGCTATAATATGCAAAGCCACTTGCTGCATAGGATTTAATTAAAGGAAAGAAGGAGAAAAAGGAAGATGCATAGGAGGAGGAGGAGAAAGGGGGAGGGAAATAATTATTGAACAAGGATTCTGAACTCAAAGAGATTACCATCTAGTTATTATTACTTATTATTGTCCTTGGGTTTTACTTAACAGTCCTAGATACTATTTCATTTTCTCGTATATTGCCTTTAAAAAAAAGGCAATGTATTATTCAGTAAGAAGTAATATTTAAGAGACATTTCCTTTGAGTGTCAGATTCTATGAAACTCAATAACAAATTCATGGAATACAAAACAGCACAACCTTAAACCCATAGCAATGTTTATAAAATTCTGCAGAGTTGGCCTTTCACATTTTTCCTGTGAAAGAGGTGATGCTGCCCCAGAGAGGAAAGAACTCAAAATCTTTAAAGTCAAGTCACACTACTAATGCAGTACTAACTGAACATATGCATTTAATATAAAAGCCCACAAAGCATAACTTGAAGTTTAATTATATAAATTAAATTTGTTGGAAGGAAGCTGCCTATCCTTCACAAAGATGATGCTTTCAATCTTTACTATATGTGTATATCTCATTTAGGATAAGTGGAATTGTGAAACTATAACTATAGTTATTAAATTACTTGCATATATATTCTTCTTTCTCTTTACTCTTTACTCTGTGCCTGAAGTCTATGAGGACTTCGACAGAAAAAGACGAAATCTATTGTGTTCTAAGAAAGGGTGGTAGTTTTTGATATGAAAATGGATTTTGATGTTCAATACTCAAAGGACATTTTCATTTCTGATGTACTGAAGGCAGAGTTCAAAAAAAAAAAAAGGTTTGTATCATATGTACTCACACATCGAATATCATTTAAAAAAAACAAAAATCTTACAGGAAGATTACAAGACTTCCTTTGTACCCTAGATCCTGTGTGGTGGTATTTTCATCTGAAGCTCATGGTATTGCCATCTAACCTAGCCTTCTATTTGTATGGATTGCCCCCTCTTCTCAAAAGGATTATGAAACAGCCAATCAAGCCAATAAATACAAATATTAGCCACCTGGGATCAACTTTAATTGTTTCATTACTTCATTTCAACCAGTTATATGAGAAGAGAAGTAGTATTTGTTGTCAAATAGATTAAGCCAGAAAGCTGACCCTACAAAGGAAAATGGGGATAATGATCCATCCCTGAAGTCCTCAGGCCTTCATGGTTATTTCACCAGATTCTGGAGCCAATCCTGCTCCTCCCGCAGCAAATGAGGCAAATTTGGGTCCAAACATTTGCAACCTCCCAACTCCATCTGAAGCCTATTTACCTCAGTTCTGATAGCCAGTGCCTGGGCTCCCTCCACAATGGCCTATCCCCACCTAGTACCATAGTTACTATCTACATCCTTCCCTGTCTTTTCTTCTCAGTCAACACTCAAACAGTATGCCAGGTACTGTGTTAGCAAAGGGAAACCAAGAACAAATCCCTTAGGGCAGGGGTGTTCACTAATTCCTACGATTTTAGATACCCTATCTCATATGGCAGCTTCATCTAATTTTGCTTCCCATAAAAGTAAAAATATTTTTTAATGTGAAAAAACTTGCAACATTATATAATCACAGCCATTTGGGTCTTCAGTTCCACTGGGAAAAATAGCATTTTACTGCCTTGAATGTTATAATGAAAGCTTTTGTTTCTTCTTGCAGTGTATTTCTTTGAGTTCTTACTACAGCTTCTATGATGGTCTTGGGTTGCTGGCTTCCTTAATTAACTTCTCATCACATAGAATCACTAGAGTTTCTTGCTAATTGGAAATGAATACCTCAAAATTATTTTTACCATTAGGCTATTTTTAAATACTCCATAAGAATACTACTTCAGGAAATTAGAAAAAAGGGGGGGCTTTCTATCACAAATTCAGGATATTTTTGAAGGTTTAGATGGTGAATTAGTTGCCTATTCTTTGGATCTATCAAAACCTCTTTGCAGACAGAAGGGGGAACATTACTCACAAACCGAGGGTGTCAGAGAAGGAAAACAAAACAGGATCATTGAAGCCATTGAATAACAAAAAAGATCCATGTGGTTTAGGCCACTTTTAATCAGGAATTCTTTTATCTGCAACCCAAAAGTATTCTGTTACAGTCTCCAAGACCCCTGTTAGCACAGCTGGATCACCTTACTGGTTCAATCAAAGATGAATGGAGAGGAGAGTCACAGGCTGGAGCAGGGAAGGAGGCAGCTGTCTGCTAGGCTTCCTGACCAAGTTTTCCCTGACAGTTTTCTGTAGTTTGGTTTTCTACAGTGAACATGAACTGTCATCTTCTGCTCAGTCTCAGGACAGTACAGACTTGGAGACTGATCATGTGGTTTCACCTCCACCTCCTCTCATCAGGGCCAAGGGCTTTAGCTAATCCACAAACAAGTCAGGGCAGTTGCCTATAGACCAAAGGAAAGGTTGTAGACAGAAGTCTCAAGATAAACTAGCTCTCCTGCAGGTAGAAGTGGATGGAGGGAAGCCTGATAGGTAGCCTTTGCCAATTTTCATGGTATAAATAATCTCACCATAGATTTCAAACTACCAACAACTTAACAACTGGCTAACAAAATTCCTGAATATTTAACAATCAACTCTGGTAAGCCAGTGCCAGTTCCACACCACTAAAAGTAACTATACGTGTCCTTGTTTCAGATATTAATCTAATAAATTTCTCTTTTTTCTGAGAAATCACTGTGTACCAATAGGAGGCATTGTTATAGGAAAGTCAAGCACATAAAAATCACAATCAACTCTTCTCTTCATGGAGCTTGTAGTCCAGTGGTAAGTACAGCAACCTTTGCAAGATAGAACCAAAAATCACTCCTAAGGCAACACACTTACAAGTGCAAGTTAACTTTAGACATCTAAGTACCTAAGACATAAGGAAAATGAGTACAATAGCCCATCTTATAGGGTGGTTGAAAGGCCCAAATGAGATCATGGATGAGAAGACTTTGGGTGAGTTATAGGCCTCTACAGAAATGTAAAGGATTACTCCTCATAGAGTGGAGTGAGGCTAATCAGACAAGGCGACATCTGGGTTCCCAGAACATGGTAATTGGTGATGACAAGATCAAAGATGGAAAGGCAGGATGCCTAGGGATACTGGGAAGACAGAGCAGCAAACAGAGCCCACTGACCTCAAAGACAGTGGGATGAATTGTGTTCACACAGCCAAATTATTTCCTAACCACACCACCATGGCTTTTTCATCCCACTTATTATACAACCATTACTAAAACTTTAATTCCTCTAATGTCTCAAAAGCTCATCTGCAAAACTGTCCTCTAAGGGCTCTTTTTAGTATATTCAGGATAAAGACTTAAATGATCATGAGAATAGGCTTCCCCAAATTCAAGGTCTGAGTATGGCTTGGTAGATTAAAAGCCTGGTCTTCGGGAATGAATTGTAACTCTGCCACTTGCTAGTTGTATGCCTTGTACAAGCAATTTAAACTCTCCATGACTCAGTTTCCTCATCTGCAAATGGAGATGGTAATATTTAACTTATAATATGGTTTTCCAGATTACATTAACTAAAACATATAAATTATTTAGTACAATGCCTTGCACACAGTTATAGATCAATAGCTGTAGATGCTATTATTATTGATTTGAAAAGTATTCATAATTCGGATTAAAGGTCCTCTTAAACATATAATAAAGAAATTGTAGGCAAATTGGCTTTACCACTTGTTTTTAAATGAAATGATTTTAAATCAGGTAGGATTTTTTTTTTGACCACTTAAGTGTCAACTTTGTCTTACAACTAACTCTCTTATGATTGAAAGTGTGTTGACTAGTATAAGAAAGCTGTTTAACACCTCATACACATCCAACATGGAAGGGAGGGATGGAGAGAGGGAGAGAGAGACACACCAGAGGAAGAGTCTTTCTGATCTTCCAACATATGTCTCCTATCAAGTTACATGATCATTCTCAGACCAATTCCTGTGGCCTGATGGATGGTTGGGATATGCTGATTGGATGGAGCTGGGATGTTTGGGGAATTAGAGGTCTGGGTGGGAAGAGAGGAGGTGGATATTAGGTGGGTAACCTACAAATGGACCCTATAGTTTCAAGACCATTTCTTCTATTCATCTGTTGACCTCAAACTGTAAGAAACAGGCTATTCAGCAATGGACATGATTTAAATTTTGACTGCCTGTAATTCCACTAAGTACCACATTACATTAAAAAGATGATATTGGCTGCTATTGACTCTTGCCCTTGGATTTTTCACCTCCATAAAAATGGTAGAGAAACTTCCTTATAAATAGACTATCTTACTAGCTCCAGTATAGGTGGTTACTGTGTTTTTTTGATAGAGCCAATTTTCTTACTTCACTATAGTGACATGTATCAAGGTACAGAAGGTTAGTTGTGGATACAAAAAAACACCCCAGCCCAACAAGCTAAAATGAGAAGAACTTACTCAAATGATTTTATTGCTGAATAATGACCACCATTTTGCATGACTGTAGTTGAACTAACTGACTGAATTATAACCACTTTGTTTTGAGACATTCATGAAGATGAAATCCAAGAAAAAGATTAGGTACCTCTCGCATTGCTTTTATTCACTGTTCTTGTCATACAAAGAAGCTTAAATTTTTTGACTTAACACTGCCCCACTTCTCAAACCACAAGCTTCTCCTTATGACAGTAGCTTTCTATTATTATGATGGATGAAACCCCAAATAATATTTGCTCTATCCTATTTGAAAAAAATATGAAAATGTCCAGAGGAGAAAAATCTCTAAAAGTAATAAATGAAATACATCCACCAATAAAGGGGAATAGAATCTTGGTCCCTGGTCTCCTTTTCAAGTATTACTCCTCTGATGGGAATGTAAGACTATGCCAGAAATCTAAACATGGCTTTAATTCCTACATTCCAATGCTAGATACTTTAAAAGGACCAGAATTAGCTGAACTAAACTTTAAAGGAAACAAATCCCTCATGGATCTATGTATAATACATTTCTCTATATGAAATCCCTATAATCAAATGGATCCTTGAATGGCAAAGCAAGGAGAAAAGTATAAAATCAGGGAGATTAAGAGTGATGTGAGCCTGTTATTGATACTAGCTGTGTTTCTTTGCCTCCATGCCTTATATATCTAAACCTCTATCTATCAAAAGAACATACCCTAAAGAACAAACACGGTGACAGAGATGAATTTCAATCTGACAAATGCAGTGAACTAAAAATTGAACTATATCATAAACCATTGCTCTTTCTCAATCCAAACAGAAAAAAAATATCCTAAAGAAACTTATATTCTCTAGGAAATAATTAGGGTAATGTGGAAGGTGTTCACTAGATTTCTGAAATAGTACGTGAGTAATCAATCAATCTAAAGCCATGCAGAAATTATTCTTTAATAAAATGCTTTGAGGCGCCTGGGTGGCTCAGTCGTAAAGCGTCTGCCTTTGGCTCAGGTCATGATCCCAGGGTCCTGGGATCGAGCCCCACATCGGGCTGCCTGCTCAGCGGGAGCCTGCTTCTCCTTCTCCCACTCCCCCTGCTTGTGTTCCCTCTCTCGCTGTGTCTCTGTCAAATAAATAAATAAAATCTTTTTAATAAATAAATAAATAAATAAAATGCTTTCCCAAGTTTCGTGTTAAACTGTGACCTTGTTTGCTCATGGTTTTTTTCAAATACTACTTTTGTCCCCCAACAACAGAGTTTTAGACTGCAAAGGCTAAATAAAAAGTTTGTTGAAATTTTTTCCATTTGAACCAATCATTTTGACATCATAGAAACACTGCCATATTCACTTACTCATCCAATCTATCCACATGATTCACTACTTTTCTGTAAAAGAAAAATGCACATCTTGAGTAATGAGATAATCTGTGAAGCAACGGTGTTAACTTTTCTAAATTTCATACCTATTAATTTCAATAAATTTCCACATTTCTGCATTATCAAATTGATTGAGTGGGAACATCTAATCTATCTTTACAAAATCCTTTATTACTGAAACTATACTTCTGCAGCTTTTTAATATCATTTTGTGATCTTTTCATCAATACTGCTGAAGTTGTCCATACCTACTATCCTAAAATGTACCACCTATTTTAAGTAGCTAAATACACTCAAATTTTACTTTAGAGTCATCTCGGGTTATCAAATTGATTGTGCCATGAGGCATGAGCACTAGAACATCGTGTTTAAATGCATATACTGTGGTGTGAACGGGCAAAAGCCTCTGCTCTGCCCTATGCTTGATGGGGAGCATTTGGTCCATGGGCTCCTGTCACCTTGATCCTGCCCTCCCACATGTACCAGAGCCCACAAATCCACACAGTGTATCCTGGGGCAGTAGCGAGAATCAAGAACAGCTAGAGCTATTTGCCAAGGTAGAGAAAACAACAACTTAATGATACAAGTAAATGATGCCACAAGTGACACCAAGATTCCAAGCTTCGGTAGCTAGATGAAGGTGTCATCACTCTCAGAGACTAGGAAATTGAGATGGAGCAGGCGGGCGGGGGGGGTGCCCTGGTTGATGAGAATCATCTGGAACTTGTTGAGTGCAGGGTGCTGGAGAGGCATTCCAGTTAAAAAGTGGTAGGCAACTGGATGCAGGATACTGAAACCTGAGTTAAAGGACTAGGCACACATGCAGAGTTGTGAGTAAAGAGAGAATACCCCATGAGAGAGAGGAAGAAGAATCCAGAGCAGAGGCAGGGACAAAGAAAAAGAAGTATCAATGAATGGGTAAATGTGAATGATAGTATTTAAAGAATGTTTAAAATTATAACTGGCAAATGAGGACAAAAAAAGATGCATGAAAAAAAAAAAAAGGAAGGGGGCGCCTGGGTGGCTTAGTACATTAAGTGTTCGACTCGATTTCAGCTCAGATCATGATTTCATGGTTGCGAGATTGAGCCCTGCATCAGGCTCTGTGCTGGGTGTGGAGCCTGCTTAAGATTCTCTCTCTCTCCCTCTGCCCGTTGCAACCTCCTGCTCACTGGCGCTCTCCCTCTCTCTCTCTCTCAAAAAAAAAAAAAAAAAAAGGAAGAACAACCGGTGAGAGAAGGGCCTTAAAATCTATTCATTTGTCATTAATTTATTTAACAAATATTTATTGAGCATCTACTCTGTGCTAGACATTGAGGTAGGGGCAGGGGTTATCCAGGTACAAAATAAATTCAGCCTGTGCCCTCTTGGAGTCTACGGTCTAGAAGCAGAAAAGAGAGCAAGACATTGGACAGATAGCATGACCCCCTCTTTCCCTCCCCACCCTCCACAAGTATAAATAATTGTGATAAAGTTCCAAAAAGAAGAAAAAAACAAGGTCCAGGTGCTGGGAACATATATAAAAGGGAGCTGCCTAATCTTGTCTGAAGTGTTAGTAAAGGTTACCCTAAGAAAATGACATGACCTGGCAAATGAGTAATAAAAAAAGAAAGAAAGAAAAGTGATCACCTAAGTCAGAGGAAGTAAAGATACCACACACTAAGGAAAAGAAGAGTGAAATAGGCAGTGCAGGGCAATAAAGATACCCTGGCAATCTTTAGGAGCTTCCTTTTCTTCTTTCCTCCCGCTCTTTCCACTCTAATCCCAAAGCCAAGTATAATGAGGCAGTTCAGGGTGGAGTTGGGGTTGGATTGGACTCTGCTAACAATTTACCCAATATCTATTCACCAGTCCTGCCTTACTAAACAGAACCCTAAGTTTTTTAGGGTAGCAATGGGCCCAGCTAAGGTATTAACTTTGCCAGCCTGCCTTGCAGCTAGGGTAACTGATGACAAGGCTGACCTATAAGACATAAGCAGAATGCTGCTGGGGATTTCAGGGAAGTTTTGCTTTCCCATTAGCACCACAGATCCTTCCTGTGAGCAACCTGGTTTTCTTTCTCCTATCTTGATTGACACGGTGAGGCCTGAAGTGAATCAGTCAAGCTGTCTTATAAGGTAAGGCAACCACAGGAATGAAAGCCACAGGGGGCCTGGGTGGCTCAGGTCAATGATCTCAGGGTCCTGGGATGGAGCCCCCCATCAGGCTCCCTGCTCAGTGGGGAGTCTGCTCCTCCCTGGAGCCACTGCAACAGTTCTAGACCCTCTACCTGTGGGCTTTGTGTTAGGAGAGAAAGCTACTTTCCATTTGCTTAAGCCAGGGTAGACCAGTTTTCGTTACTTGCGATCAAATGTAATCCCTAATTGGTCCAGGGGTGCAGTGAGGGTAAGGGGAGTAATCATTGTGAAGGATGATCAAAATAGAGATGACATAGACAGAAATAGGGATATAAAACCATTTTTGGTCCCTTTTGACAGCATGGACACTGTTACCACCACAAATACATGGGATAATCAGGCTATACGATCAAGTAAGTGCTATATCATTTAGGATAATGCTTTGGAACTATAAAAATTATCCCCTGGAAGTTGTTTAACTTTAAACCACAGAAAACTGGTATATTTAAAGACATCTAATTGTCACATCAGAACATTTTCTTGGAAAAAAAAATTTTTTTTCTCCATCATTGTACTTTAATCAAGACCATCTGAGGAAGTAATGGAAGTGTTCTGAGAACTCAGCCATGTGCTGTAGCAGGTGGTGGACATTTAAATGGCATTATTTATCATAAGTGCATATAAAGGAGTATCTTAGAGTCTCTGATTCCAAAAATGTATGTCAATTTGGCAGAAGACCAGTGCTTTTTTAGTTATTAAAGCATAAATGGGTTTTCAACATTTTCCTTTTCCTAATTATACACATTGATTTGTCATGACACTCCCATTTTGAAGCATATGTGAAGTCAGCTCTGGCCAGTTTGACCAAGAATCACCACACTGGCACCTTCTACAATGTTGTCCACTCTAGCACAGATGTCACTGTAAAGTGTGTCCAGTCTGGGATTTAAATCCCATTCTATCACGTGCTAATTGTATTACCTGAAGCAAGTTACCCAATCTGTCTGAGCTTTGGTTTTCTGACTAGCTACACTGGATGAGTATTAAATGAGATCCTTTCTAGACAAACACAAAGTACATGAGGTACCTTCACTGCTAGAAGCTCTCTACAAACATTATCTCCTTTCTCTTTTGCCCATTTCCTATACTGAACTGCATTTGAGGAATTTTCATTAAAGGAAACAGAAGCAAAAGCTAGTAAAATCTGTTCCTACAGAACAGATCCCAACCTAATTAAGTGCAACATGAAGAGAGGGTTTCTACTTAAACTCTGAAGCAAGGATTGTAAACATACAGAGGATGGTAAAAATCAGTTGTAGCCATTACTGAAACATCATGCAGACCATATAAAGAATATTTTAAGGACTGTTTCCATTTTCAAAAAGCTTAAGTTAGTATTATGTAATCACAAAGCATAAAGTACAGTTCACAGAAAAGAATTTGGAGGACTCACTTTATTTGTCCTATAGACACAGGGTAGAGGATATTTCTAGGCACAGCCCTGAGCAGAGAGTGTTAAGGATGGGGGATGCTTCCTGACGAATCCCCCTGCTCTCATCATCTTCCTGTGACCCTTACATTCACAGCTGTCTGCCCCTCAGCTGTGTGTCCCCCTCTGCTCACACCAGCACAGCAAATACCTTCCCTAAGAGAGCAGTGGGGAGTCCCTTGCCAAGCATTACCTCCCTGATGAGTCTGATGAGTTGTCTCTCCGATTATTTCACTCCTCTCAGGGCAATCTGTCAAGCAAGGGACAGTGAGAGTAAAATGATTCTAAGTAGGACCCTAGTGCTGAAACAGTAGTACTATTTATGGGTACTGAGAATTTTTTTTCTTGAAATAACTGTGAATGGTAGCATTTCCTTGGTCAGTCTCAAAAATGGCAATCCATTTGTTTGTTAATACAAACGTGCTGCTTCCTCGGTTCTCTCCTAGGAGTGTGGGGGGCAGAGAGAGGGAGAGGAGAAACAGCATTATCTCCTTGTAATTATTCAGAGGATGTTTCATTTTATTTCATGTTAGAGTGGCCAAATTTGTATTATTCCTCTGTTGCCCTAATCATCATCATAAATCAGGAAACAAGAATCTCAATGTCCAATTACCATTCAGAGTAGATACAGGAAGGAAATTAAAGCTCCCCTCCCAAGTGGAAGAAAGGGGAACTCCACTGAGCTTCCTAAGGGAATGTATGCTGTGCTGAACAGTACATTATTGAAAAAGAGATAAGCAATTGTGTGATGTACAATTGCCAACACTTTCTAGTCTTTCAACTTCAGTTCTAAATGCTTACGAGGAATAATATCTTCACATTTTTCAAAAGGCTGCTATAGGAGAAAGCCACTTACACTCACTTACATCACAAATATTGCAAATACAGCAGTTATTATTTAAAGAAGAGAAACAGAGACAGAGCCAAAGCCAGAGACCAACAGAAGCAGAGAGACTGAAGTCTTGGCTTCCACGGTGTAGGGTTTTCCAACAAAACCCTGCCCTCACCACCAGGCTCAGAAGCCCACACCTCACCAACTACTTTCTTTAAGGACCTGAAACCAGAGAGCTACTACAAACAGAGATTTTCTTTTTTAACAGAAATGAACTTCTAAGAAATATAATAAGCTCAAACCTAAACTGTTAAATTATTTTCTCTCCTTGGTAATTTTTCTACTAATAAAGGTAGAAACTAAGTGAGACTAACTTCCAGCAAGTCAACTAAATACTACTGGTCAATTTAGCCACTATAGCTATATTGTGGTAGTATAAGAGAAAAAAGTGAATCAATCTAGTTGTTAATAATCCAAGTTTAGTCAACAAGTCAAAGTGGTAGATCTTCTAACTCTGTGAAATTATACCTAAATTAAATATCCCTAAGTAGACTTTACTTAGAAAAAGGCAATTTCCATCCACAAAATCACTAGAAACCCTACTGTTTTTCATGGTGTTTTAACACAGGGACCTCAGTCATGCAAAAACATTTTTAGAAAACTGATGAATTTAGGGGCACCTGGGTGGCTCAGTTGGTTAAGCGGCTTCCTTCAACCTAGGTCATGATCTCAAGGTCCTGGGAATCCAGCCTGAGCCTGCATTGGGCTCTCAGTGGGAAGCCGGCTTCTCCCTCTCCCTTTGCTCTCCGCCCCCCTGCTCATGTGCACTCTCCCTCTCTCAAATAAATAAAATCTTTAAAAAGAAAAAAGAAAAAATTGATGAATTTAGCCACATAGTTAATAATTCCTATTTATTAAGTTAATTGAACCAAATTCAACAAATTTTTAAGATGGTAAATACAAGATTAGGTTCAGGTTAAAAAGAATGCTACAAGATACAATGAAACAATATGCATAATTTTTTTAAATTTTTTATTGTTATGTTAATCACCATATATTACATCATTAGTTTTTGATGTAGTGTTCCATGATTCATTGTTTGTTCATAACACCCAGTGCTCCATGCAGAATGTGCCCTCTTTAATACCCATCACCAGGCAATATGCATAATTTTTATCTCTCTGGCTTTTAGAGTATTTTTAAATTTTTGTTTCCTTCTATACCAGCTTTATAATTGAGTTGAGTTCTGATAAAACAATATGTCATCCAAACCTAAGTCTTATGCCTTAGGCATTTAATAACTGGCAACAATATTAAAATTGCACTTACCAGTTCTAACTTTTTTTTTTGTCTAGGAACTAGCTGGCTCGCAGCCCAAACATGATAGTAATTCATAGTTAAACCGTGTTTGGATCTTCTTAGAACACTATTACTTGTTATCTTTCTCTGTATTGATGGTGTTATATTTTTTTCAACAAAAATGTTATTGTGGTTATATAGATCACTGCATCGAAATTCTAAGTCATCTTTGAAGTAGCAGTTGTTCAAGCATAGTTCCACTATAGCCTATAAGGATCGTCTAGATGTTTGGAAGATTAGACCAAGCTTTAATTCATTAAAAAATGAAGAAATATTCAAGTATATGATAAGTTTCTACTGCAAATGTCAATTTCTAATATAATATACAAAATTTTTTTATAATTCTGGGGGCTGGGTGGCTCAGTTGGTTAAGCAACTGCCTTAGGCTCGGGTCATGATCCCGGAGTCCCAGGATCGAATCCTGCATCGGGCTCCCTGCTTAGCAGGGAGTCTGCTTCTCCCTCAGACCCTCCCCCACCTCGTGCTCTCTCTCTCACTCTCTCAAATAAATAAAATCTTTAAAAAATAAAAATAAAAATAAAATTCAAGTCTTCTGGAATTCAGGAGTCTCATTAAAAAAATTTTTTTTTTAATTTTAATGTTCATAATGACTATCCAACCCAAAGCTCCACAGATTGCTCCCTTCACCCACCCTTGGCAGGGGAAGAGAGATGAAGAGAGCTTTGGGCGGTAGGTGGCGGGGGCAGTGAAGGGAGAGCAAAGGATACGGTCACTGGCAAAAAGGCAACTAAGAATAGATCAAGCCCAGTTTTCAAGATCATTTCTTCTAGGAGGAAACATGTAAAGCAGGAAAGAAAGAAGATATCAGTAACTAAGAATTTTTTTACTAATAAAATCCCATTGATTTTAATGGCAGAATGTTATACCTTTCTATACATTTTAGTTCACCAACCACCTAAATTTTATGGCTTTTTTATAACACCTAAAAGGCAGTGTAGTATAGTGACCTGAGTTCAAAACCTAAGTCTTCCACTTAATTTCTCATCTATAAACTGGGAATAATAGTATCCATCTTATAACATAGTTTTCAGTGCCTTGAAAAGAGCCTGCCACAAGGTAGACACTCAATTTATGGTAAAGATGTGAAAATACTAACTGGCTTTCTAGACACCCCTCTGTGTCCCTGCTCTAGTACATGCCACCATTTACACGCAGCTGCACAGCTCACTTCAAGGGCACTATTTCTAAGACTCAGAAGGAATATTTCTTCCTTTATGTTTTCCATAGGGCTTTGTCTTTCAAAGCCATTTCCTTCATAACAGGCCTTCTCTGCTTTTATCATGATTTTTTTTATTGAGAATGAAATTAAAATGTTTATGAATTTGGTTTATTCATCCATTATTTATAGTTTCTTATTATGGCAAGATATATTTTTTTAAGTCTTCCTTACCAGTTAGTGGTGCCAACCACCCTCCCACTGTCGGCTGAACCACACGGATCTATACAGAAGAAACAAACCCTGATAATACTTTCACCTGTATGGAAAAGACACTAATTTCTAAACCTGGATGTGTTTTTTTTTTTTTTTAAGGAGGAATTTCTCTTCCCAAATATTCACAATTGGTTATGTTCTGAAACTTAAAACCATGTTTTTTTTTCCTCCTTTAAGTTTTAAACTATTAATTTTACATTTCAAAGGGATGTTAGCTCAGAAGCAAAAGGCTTTGATCATTTCATCAAGTAAAAACTGTAAAATTGAATTCATGGAGACAGACCAAAAAAAAAAAAAAAATCTCCTTGGCTGACAAAAATTTCCAATTTTAAATCCACGGTCATCCTTCATTCAATGTTTGCACAGATCTTGTTTGCTCATTAAAGTGAGGCCCTCCGTAAATAGTGGGTTTCAATGTGGGTTTTCTATAGACCATAAAATTTTCAGAATATTAAGAACCATAACATCTGAAGGACATTTTAGAAAATGATCTGGTAATTTTTCTGAGATGTATTCCTGACAGTGCCTGTGACTTCAAAATATCTCTGCATCAGTAGAAGAATATTTCAAGTGTTCCTTTTGATATGAAAGTCTTTTCTCCAAGGCTAAGCCTGTAAATAAAGTCATTTTTAGAAAAGATGGAATTTAGTCAAATATGGAATTGGTTTCAAATCACTGCATGGCTAATCATTTGCTTGACTAAATTGATAGCTTGTCAAGTCTTATATTTGATTATTAACAGCTTCCACCTCTTCTCCAGCATTTCTGGGGCCTATTCTTGTGAGGATTAAATAAGGTAAAATGAATTAACAAGCCTAGCACAAGGCATGGCACATAATAAGCACTCAGTATGTGGCAGCTATTAATATTTCCTAGCAATTATTCTACAGTTAAACAGAGGGAGAGAGAAAATGATCTGTCTAGCATTGGCCACCAGGAGTTTCCACTGTTTTCTGGCGCTTTTCTCTATTCATCATTCATGATGACACCAACAATTGAGATTTCATACTTTTTCCTCTATTTTAATTGAGAAAATAGAGTTAGTTGCTGTTCAATTAGCCTCCCTGCTCACTCTTGCCCTCATTCTCTCCGGTCTCCACACAGCACTCAAATCATCTACCATGTATATCAGACCATGTCCCTCCCCTGACCGAACTCTCCAAACACTTAACTTCACACTGAAAATGAAGTCCATCTTAGTCCTGTGGCCTTTGAGGCCTCCCAGGAACCAATCCCTCATATCATTCCATGGCATGTCTTCCCTCCTCCTAGTCACAATGGTCTTGTGTATGTTCCTTGCCCTTGGCCAAGCCTGTTCCCACTTCAGGGCCTTAGCATCTGCCACTGCCTTTGCCTATAAGCTCACTACTTGGGTCTTCACATGGCTGGGTCCTTCTTTATACAAAGTAGCCACAGAGGCTACTTCCTCAGGGCAATCCCCCCCATACCCTTCCCTAGAAATCCTTCCATCCCATTGTTCCACTCTATTACCCATTCTATTTCATTTCCTTCACTTCTCCCCATGACTCGATTTTTATGTAACTAATTTATGGAGAAATCTCTACTTCTTGGGATATAAACATGAAATATTTCTCCTAACAGTACCATGTCAAACTCCCTTTCTTGAAAGGAAACAGGTCCCTTATAGCATCTTAGCCAAACTCCATAGCTTTTCAGCCACTTGTGACTGAGGACAGTCTCATTTTGTTTAAGACTTGGACCTCTTCCTTTCAAATATCCATCACAGAGTTAATTCAAAGCTGCTCTCTTCCCCTTCCCCATCACAGGCAAGACCATAGTATCTTAAGGTGGAGAATAGAGGGAAATCCACTCTATTCACACATTTCTCCTTTTCTTTCTCTCTTTCAACTTCTCCCCACCTTCTCCCCTCAGACACCAGACTCTCATGGAACCTCAGTCTCACCCTCCACACCCAGAGAAAAACTGCACAAGTGAAGAGACTCTCTCTTTTTTTCTATTCTGGTTGACTATTGAGATATGACATTTCCCCCCCAGCCCCCAATTCCCACTGAAGTGTGCTGTTTTAGTTCCATCATTCCATCATGAGCTGGTTTAGGGATCAAGAGCTCCCTCTTTTAGTTCACTAGTTCATTTGCTCATTCATTCATATGAGCAGCAATGCATTAGGTGTTCAGTACATGCCAGGCACTGCAGAGGCACATGTGAAAACATTTCTTGGAGTCTCTTATATCTTCAACATTTACTTCTTTTTTCTCTTGCAAGTCATGTACAACTCAGCAGCAGTCAATATCCTGTTCAAAGACAGTCCACAAGATAGTTGGCCAGCAGCAAACTCCATTATCTCTGTTTAGCTAAATCTTTATAATTCTGAAAAATAGAGTTAGCCTTGCTCTCAGTAGAAACAGCTATAGCTGCTTTCGTTTAACAATTAAAATCATATCAATTCTAGACAACTCTGAGAGAGGGATCCTCCTTGTCAGATAAGCTATCATTTTTTAATAGACTTTATTTCTTAGAGCAGTTTTAGGTTCACAGCAAAATTGAGCAGAAAGTACAGAGAGTTCCCACATGCCCCTGCCCCCACACACGCACAACCTTCCCCACTATTATTGCAGAGAATCTTTTTATGTGCATGGACACACACTGGTGGTAAAAGGTTTTCTGTGTCTTTTTCTGATTTAAGATGAATCTAACTATGAACCTGCTGAGAAGGGGAATGATTTTTTTGAGGGAAGTACCCTCTCCTTTACCTTTCCAAGAGAACAGCCCTGACACCTTTACCTTTCCCCAAGTTAAGAGTCCCAAGATATGGTCCAGCTCCTGCATTTTGCTACTCCCCAAATGACTACAAGTAGAGCCACTCTAATAACTAGAGTCCTCTTGAACACACATCACCACCACCCTGCTGCCAGAAACCAGGATGGTGTAAACATTGCCCCCATCTTTCCAGGTACCACTCATTCCTGTCCTGGGTTCTGCCAGTGGACTTCCAGAGTCTATCTTTAGACATACCATCCCTAATCTTCAGAAGTGCATATCAAACACCCACTTTTCTTCTCCTTCGAGAGGGATCAGGGATGGAAAAGAACAGCAAGCCTGGGCTTGCTAGGCTCCAAGAATACTCTTCCAAAGCTCTTTTCCTCTCCCACTCTACTCCAATGGTAACAAAAAAGGCTTACAGATTTTGCCGGGGAATGAGATGCTAGTCCACAATTCTGGCAATACCCCCAACATTGATTCATTCAAAGTCCCACTCACTTGGCTCTAGGGAATGGCAAAGGGCCTTCCTCCTCTCATGAGGGAAGGGAAAAGCAGGCTCTGAATATGCGCTCCCCAAAATGCTGACTCCCACCCCTTCAGTCATCTTCTTATATTGACTGGGCTTAGTGGTCAGTCTCATTCTTACTTGATGCCTCTCAGTACTTACTGCAGAAGGGCTATTGCAGTGGTCTGCAGCACCTTGAACTTGGAGGTACACTTAGTTCTTCAGGTCTTCAGCTTTGAGCTGAAGCCCCAATTCTAAGACTAAAGGGGAAAATACCATTGCCATGTATTGGTTTACTCTCTGTCAAGCTCAATTCAGTCCCTTCTTAATCTCCACCATCTCAGTCTACCCTCATCACCTAGAAAAGTGTTTGACACATAATGGGTACTCATTAAAGATTTGTTAAATGCAGGCACCCTGGTGGCTCGGTCAGTTAAGCAGCTGCCTTCGGCTCAGGTCATGATCCCAGGGTCCTGGCATCGAGCCCCACATGGAGCCCCGCATCAAGCCCTGCATCAATCCTCGCATTGGGCTCCCTGCTCTGCTAGATGGGCAGCCTGCTTCTTCCTCTCCACCGCTTGTGCTCTCTCGCACACTCTCTTTCTCTCTCTCAAATAAATAAATAAATAAATAAAATCTCTAAAAAAAAAAAAAAGATTTGTTAAATGAATCCTGTTTTTAACACTGCTAAAATGAGAATTTAACTATATTATAATGAGGCCCATAATGGCTGAACAGCCCTAGTGGTTCAAAATCAAAAGAATCTCATTTTAATTTAGTTAAAATGTATATCCATTTTACTGTATTGCTGCCCAGAACAACAGAAAACTATTTTTTTTCTACATCGCATCTCTTTTAAATGTTTCCAGATAGAGATGATGATCCTGACTGCTTTTCTTCTCCAGGCTTCTCATGACACATGGGTTTCCAGACTCCCTAACCATCTTGGCTGCCCTTCTTCAAAGCATTAGTGTTACTTTTAGGATGTGGTCTACCAGTGACAAGCAACTGAACTATCACTTCCTGAGAGCTACATATTCCTTTTCTGTTAAAGGAGCTTAAACTTGCCTTAAGATTTGTGCGCTTGTTGTATGGGGTTAATTTTTTCAGTGAAGGAACTACATAGTTGGCTCACATTAAATGTGCAGTCAACAAACCTCAGATTTTCTTAATATGGACTAGTGTCAAGTCAGACCTTCACCTCCAACACTAGGTTAAGTGACTTTTTCAAACATAAATGTTGAATCTTATATTTAGCTTCATTATATTTCTTCCTTTTGTTTTTGTCCGTTCTAGTTTCTAGAAGTTTTTAAAACCTTGTTAGCACATTAAGATATTCAATTTGTCAATATTTGCAAATTTGACAAACATATTTTCTATCTTCACTTAAGCCACATTTTTCACCCAGTGATCTGCAGAGAATGGAGCCAAGTCAGAGAGCCCTGGGGTGTTCTTTCTTTTCTGAACTGGCTCTTTTTTAATATGGCTGCTCATCCACCTGCAAATCTACCTAAATCTGCCTAATGTTGCCCGCATGCAGCCCACATTCTAATTCTCTCTCTCTCCCTCTCTGTTGTTACAAAACTGGAGCTTTTAAGAAATGCTCTAGAGAAATTTAAAAATGATACATCTACAACAGTTCCATGATTAATAAATAAGATCACCTTCTCCTCAAAGATACATTTAAGTTAATATGATAGATGCATAGTTATCTTTTTTCTCATTAAAAAAAACCCACTTAATTACTTTCTAAATTATCACAACCTATCCCTATTAACATCAATATTGTTGTTCTGATCTTCCGAAAATCTTTGTACCTTTTTTTGAAAATCTGGATACATGTCCCTCTTCAGACTCCTCATAAACTCCATAAATGCCCACAGAACCCCACCATTTCCAGAGCCAAATCATCCCACTCCTTAGTATTTAGGAAGTTCTAAATCTGAGCATTGACAGTGGGTAGACCTTCTTCTATTATCTCCTTAGGAATTATATTAGTCATCTTGGGCTATCATGAGAAATGTATTTTCTCACCATTCTGGAGCCTGGCAGTCCCAGATCAGGGTGCCAGCATAGTTGGGTTTTGGTGAGAGCTACTTCCTAACTTGCAGATGACCACCTTCTTGCTGTGTCCTCACATGGCAGAGAGAGAATGAAACGAGAGCAAGCTCTCTGGTGTCACTTCCTAAGATGGCGCTAATCCCATCATGAGGGCTCCCCCCTCATTACTTGAGCTGAAACCAATGATCTCCCAAAGGCCCCACCTCCAAATACCATCACCTAGAGTTAGGGTTTCAACTATGGATCTTGGAGGGACACAATTCAGTCCACAGTGGGAATTAATTAATTATTCATATTATTTGTTTGGTTTGCCCTACCCTTTCTCAATTTGAAGATTATTTGCTCTGCTGGAAAGGATGAAATAGAAGAAAATTAAGACTTGAGTTTTCTATCTTTTCTCCATAATCTATCCTATTATAGCAACATCTCCAAGTAGAGAACCTATTCTGTCATTATTCCTTATTTCAAATTTGAATCTCTAAAAAGACATTTTATGAGACAGCATTTTTCAGAGCTATCATTTCTCCTCCAACAGTCTCACACTTTCTGCTTTGGCATTTCCCCTAATCATGCATCACTATTTCCCCCAGGATTTCTGCCCTGCAACCCTTTCACATTCAACTCATTTTCACTGATGGCTGACCAGCTGGTAGCAGCTCTTCAGAAAGAGCAATGCTTCACCTCTGCCTGTCACCCACCTATGGTTCACTCTCTGGGACACCTGAATTCTGCAGCCAGCACCAAAGAAGACCGTCCCTACCATCTTTCTAGCAATGCTCCTTAAAGACAATTGAAGCCCTGTACTTTGTAAAGGTTCATTTACTGCCACAATTTGGGGTACTTAAAAAAATCAATAGCAATCTTAATTCCCACTGGAGATAAATAGCCTAAATCTTTAACTATGCATGAACATAGGAAATTTAAGAAAATATAAAAAGATCATTTAGCCTTCAAATCATCTGTTCCCTTCTTAGAACTCCACTTTTCCCAATCTGGATGGCATCCAGATTTGGGGATGAGAGGGGATGAGAGAAAGAGCTTGTGGGTTTTTTTCTATAAGATAAGGAGGATAAGAGTTTTCTATTTTTAAATTTTAATTTTTCTTTTTTGTTGTTGTTTTATTTCTACTGAAGACTGAATTGGGAAAGATCTTTTGCTGTTCAATCTGGAGAGCTTTTATTCAAAACTTCTCTCAAAGGCCATTCTGAATACTCTTAATCAGTGGGTTTCTAGAAATTACCTTAAGGCCTTCCTTTTCTTGATTTTTGCCGATATGGTATCTTGTCGTAATTATATTTTCTTGACCATAAGGAAGTTAAAAATCTTTTCACATGTGAATTGTCTCAATATATTTTTGTGCTTTTATCCACTGGATGTTGTTTTTTAATTGAATGTAAAGATAGTTTATTTATATATAGTAATCCTCCGTTTGGTATATGTGTCATGCTTTTTGTCTCCTAGTCTATTGCTTGTCTTTTGACTTTTTTTATGATGTCTTCCTTACCCAAAAATTGTAAAGTTATCCTTTTATGTCACTGTCTAGTTCTTTTAACCTATAAAGTACCACATGCTTTGATCAATTGAAAAGCAATATTCTCTTTCTTCAGACTTATCTTCTCTGGTCTAAAAATCTTAAGCCTTTTTTTTCCCCAGTTTTTCTATATTTTGAGCCTTATATATCCTTGAGACTTACTTCAGATCATCTCCATGGCCTTTTATCAGATTTCAACAACTGTATTACTAATATTAATTATAATAGCAATATCTAAACATTTATTGAACACTTATTATGGACCATGGACTGATCTATTTATCTGTACCATCTCATTTAAGACTTACAAAAACACATGTTATAGATAAGGAAATTTAAGATTAGAGTGGTTAAGTCGTTTGCTCAAGGTTTTACAAATCATAAGTGCCAGAGGCAGAATTCAAAGTTAAGAAGTTGGATTTTCTGATGAAAGACCCATATGCATAATCATGGCATTTTATTGACTATAAAAAAATTATGCACATTTCTCCCACAGACCTCCAGCTAGAAGGGACTTCCTAAACATTAAATCACAACCTCTAGGTTTAAAAAAGTATAGTACTGATGACCCACAGAACAATCCTCTCTCATATAAATTCTGGACACATACATTAAAAAGGATAGACTCATTAATAATGAAAGCTAAAATCACATGTGTAAACACATTGCTTTTAATCTATTCAATTATTTCCCCATAAGCACTAACTGTGCATCACAAATTATGCTGTCTAGAAGACATACAACAAAACTTACAGCTTGGAAGATTCATTGCCATGGTCTAATGGAATAGTTTTCTGAGAGAATGAAAATTCTGAATCTCCAAGATGGACTATCCTATCCACTGTTGTTTCATTTCGTTAATCAAATTGAAGATGGACAAAGAAGGCAAACTACACAGGAACACCGCTGCATAATTAATTTTCACATCTCTTCATCAGTTACATATAAATATATTTTCTTCTCATGCTCTTCTCATGCACTTTAATTCAGGAGTTCCAAATCTGGTAATGCTCAGCCGCCAAAATCAGCCTGCAGGAGAGTCTCAGTTGTTCCACACAAATGAATACGAGCTGACCAGTTTGCCACAAGCAATACTCGTCCCTGTTGTATCACACCTGGCCTGATGTGATACATTTATGTAACCTGGCCCCACCTCCACAGGCATTTGAGTTTATGGTCCCATAATAGATCTAGTGTGATCACGAAGACGGTGAGACAGAAGCCCATATTAGAGCCCCTATGATCTGAACTTGCTACACCTGACCCCTCAAATAAACTGAAGAGATAAAGCCACTATCCCACTGTACAATCAACCAACAGCAACAGTCACTCTGCTATCCTAACCCTCATTCTCCTTGCTCCCTCGTTCCCTTTCCATACCAAGCCCTAAATGATAAACTGTCTAGTTATGCTTGCTGTTCACTCAGGAGGGACTAGGAGGCTACACGGTCAGATTACAAAATTGGTTACACAATCCACGTCACGGAAGTACATTTGTGACCTTCCACAAGTCCAGTGTTTTCACTTTGTGGTATATGGTACAAGTTCCAAGGGATAAAAGCAAAATTGCACTCACTCTATCCCTCGAATAACCTCGAGCACTGCTGTAGAGTGGATCATGGAGACAAAATTGGTTTTTTGGTAAAGAAAAGAACTAAATATCCTGCTTTCCATCCTAAAAATAGCAATACTGTAGGAAAGCCCATAAAACTCCGATCTTTCACTCATTTTAAAAGTCCTTGGTTGGGGTGGACATGGAAAAAATATATCTGCAGAGCTTTAAAAGCAGAATCTAGGAAGGTGGTTATGGTCATAAACTAAAGCAGCTCAGTTTAGATCAGTTCCCAGTGAACAGCCAAGCAAAGAGCTTTTGCCTTCAAAAAAAAAAAAAATTCAACTATATCTTTTTATTTTTATTTTTTTAAGTATTTTATTTATTTATTCATAAGAGACAGAGACAGAGAGACAGAGAGACAGAGAGACAGAGAGACAGAGAGACAGAGGGAGAAGCAGGTTCCCCACTGAGCAGGGAGTCGGATGCGGGACCCGATCTCAGGACTCTGGTATCATGACCTAAGCCGAAGGCAGATGCCTAATGACTGAGCCACCCAGGTGCCCAACTATATCTTTTTAAATCATAGAAATAATGCCAATGTTGGAAATATTTGCAGAGCTGTGTTTTAGACAGTGCATGATATTCCATAAAAAATAATTCTCTCTCACCATGGGGCAGAAAGTCAAAACAAGGCCAGACAACACAAGGAGCCCAGATTCTTTGGAAAGTCCCATCAAATCATTTTAAAGGCAAGGGATTAAATAATACTTGCATTGTTAAGGTTGTGTCTATATGATGCCAGCAAACACTTGATTAGGTTGTTGCACTCAGTCAGGTTAGTGAAACATTTACTCAAGCCCCTGTTGTTTGCCTACATTAACCAAGTGATTGGCTGACTTGTTTGATTGGCTGGCCACTTTCTTGGATACTGTCTGCTCTCCTACTTCTTCTTAGGCCACTTGGAGCAGTCGCCCACAGCACTCACTTCCCATTTCTATGCTCTGCAGGGTTATTACCTATTTACAAGTCTATCTCCCTCACTAAACACCAAGCTCCTCAAAAGGCAGGGGCAGCTTCCTATCCATCTACTTACTACCTTGTCCAGTGTCAGGGTGTGTATAGTGTGGGGAATCAGTCAATGGCATGGCTATTGGCAAGTTGCCTTTGTGGTATGATGGGAATTTGTCACATTTTGTAATCTCTAAATGTTATTTGTTTCATCCCATCTAGAGGGCCCTATAAAAAAAGTTAGTTAAGTGCTTCCCCCAGAAGGGCCACACAATTTCCCATGTCTACATTGCTATGCCTGCCTACCTGTCAGGTGGCTTCCCCACTTTGTTCTCTGTACTCAAGCCTCTTCCAATTCATATGCCACACCTTCTACGGAGCATTCCCTGGCAAGTTGACAGTGATTCCCTCTTCTGACTTCCTCTACTCTACGCCAGATATTTGAGCATTTAATCACAAACTGCTGGCTTGCTCTGTGTTCATTAGTACATATTTGGTATCACCTACTGCAAAGACTATTAAGCTCTTTGAGATTTGATCCAATACATCTGTTAAGCTATATCCAGCTATTTTTATATTTTTTGTGATCAATTAAATAATAAATGACATCTAACAGTTGTCCAGTGTTCTATGCTTTACTTCACTCAGTATAAGGGCAGTTCTAATGCCTACATCTAACATATGAGAAACCTCAGGCTCCAGAGAAGTTAAGGAACTTGCTTATGATGATACAAATAGTAAGTCTCTCTTGGATCCCTATTAGTGGAAATGGGATATCTTTCTGTTTAGGCACATATTCTAACAAAGCCTCCTCAGTTTTCCTAAGAAGATGTTTACCTTTTCCCCAGCGTTATTGTTAAGATATATGAGTCTTAACATAGAATCCACAATCTTAATGCAAACTTGTAGCTACCCAATATGTCTCATCAACCAGGTGGAAGGAATCCTTTATCTAACAGGACTGCTTGAAGCACATACACTCTCCATATGCTAGAAAATCCACTGCCCACTATACAAGCAAGAGCAGCAGAGAACTGGGCACTTGGACCTCCACAGTACTGGCCCATCACAGAGCCACAGAGTTGGCTCTATTAGTCATCAAGCCAAATGGCAACTTGCCAAGTAGCTAACTCTGTGGGATTCAGCTATGGGTCCACAGTTAAAAGGACCTGAAGACACTGTTACATTGCAGAGTCCCCTTCGTTGAAGATTCTTGGGGAAGAGTCCTGTCTGGTCTTAGTACCAAGGACAGAACTTTTCCAAAGCAATTGTTCGATCTTTGCTTAGGGACCGTATGGCCTTTTTAACTAACCAGGTTTCCCTTTTTGGTTAAAGGTGAATTTGTGATCTATCCTAAGTGAGTGAACAGGTTTTATAGTCATCTTTATCTTGTTCCAAATCTTACTTAATGCCCCACATTACTTTTCCTATTGTTTCCCCCCTGCTTTTAATTTAAATAGATAAGTGGGAGAGAATACTGCTTATCCCTCTGCTTCTCTCAACCTCCCAGTCCCCACTATTTGTGCTTTCATGTCTTTCCCCACCTCTCACCCAGCATCATTTGCTCAAAAATGGATTTTAAAAAATCATTTTACATGATGATGAAATGGTTTCTAACCATTTCTTGAGTCGTAGACCCCTTTGCTAAATGCATAGATAGGTCTTCCCTCTAGAAAAAAGATCTACCCCCATCCAAAATGTTTGAGTATATGTGTGTGTGTGTGTGTGTGTGTGTGTGTGTGTGTGTGTGTGTGTATCCATTACCTCTTGAACATCTGAAGGTGGACCATGGTCCATGGATTGCAGTGAACAAATCCTTGCTTGAGTAAATGCACAAGGCCCCTAGAGTTGCCTCCCAGGACTTGCTGCAAGCCCAACAGAATGGAAGGTCACTGAGTTTTCCAAGACCCTGTCACCAAGGCAGAGGCCCAGGCCTCCCACCCATCTGAGTCCCCCCCCACCCCCAAACCCCCACTTCTTCCCTCTCTGCCCAAAGACTGTGAAATGATGGTCCTTTCAGTCTCTCTTGCTATGTCTGTGCCCCATTTCATGCCACAACTTTAACTGGCATCCTAACACATGCCCCACTCCCACCTCCACCTCTTTTTTCTCATAGTATGACTTTCTGCTGCGTCCACCAGCCCAAGCCTCAACTTCAAAGTTGTATACCTCACAACTTCAACGGCAGGCAGGCGTGAACAAGGAGCAGGGGCTATCAGGACCTTGTAAATGGGGGAAGAGAAAGGCAGCCTGAGGAGCTTCCAGAAGCAGGGTGTGAAACAGTAGTACCTCAGCCCTGCAGAGCACAAAAATCCCAGGGAGCCATGGACAGACAGATGCTGAAGTATATGTGTGTGTCTGTGTGTATCTAAAATTACACTATATATAATATCAGCAAAAAACTGCCAACTCTGATGTTTTTAATATAGACCTAAGAATTAATGAAGAGAAGAAAAACTGAAAACATGGTTTGACTGTGTAAAAGAAATGGCAATTACAGTTATATACAAAATATATTTACCATTTATGACTAATTACCAGATGCAAAATAACTAGCATGGTAGTATCATTAATTTTATTACAAATTGAATTTGATTTGCATGCTAAAAACTGCTTCCTGTCAGTTGGGCCTCAAGATTTGTGGCTCACAGTTTCCAACATTAAGGGAGACATTGACAGGAACCATATCTTATACTCCTTTTGTTTTTTTCCTTATCATCTAAATAACACAGCAAGAGATGCCTGGAAATTGATAATCTCACTATGGAGACCAGAGTTTGCACACATATCTGAAACCACTGGAGAAAAATCTAAGACAATGTGTAAAAAGATTACAGTAGACATGATTCACAGAAAAATGAGGGGATTTGCAACAATGGGCCAAAATAAGAAGGCTACGTGAAGAAAGTGGGTTTTGAACCTAGGCTTAAAGAAAATCTAGGATATAAATTTGGTGGAAGGGCATTCCAGTCTGGGCAGAAAAATTGTTTTCTGTGATATAGAAGATATTCAAGATTTTAAAGAACTCTTTATTTCATATTAATATACCCATTACATTATAATGAAATAAGACAAGCTTTGAATGAACTCTTATAAAGAAGAACTTTAAAACACTATTTTTATTTACCTACAGAAATATATATTCATATCTTGACTGTTAGTTTTTAAGAAAGCAAGTGAAAAATTCAGAAGCCATAAAGCTGCCTATAAAGCTTAAATAATAAAAATAATTTATTGTAAAAATAGAATAATGAAATCACCAACAGTGGATGACACAACCAAACTTTATATTCCTTGCTCAAATAGCGTAGTTAAATTGAGGAGAGGTATTTCTTCACCTTCTTGGTTTGAGTCTATCAAAATAATGACTACACTTGACCAGATGACAACTAAAATAATGACAGCTGTTAATAAATTCATATAATCACAATAACCATTGCAAAACTTGGCATATTGTATATGGTGAAAGCACGTGAAATGTTTGAAAGTCTGAGTTAAAGATAAAAACTTTAGGAACTGACCAAAACAGCTAGTGGGCAAGGAAAGCTCTCACTCCACTTGCTTCAGTGCTCCTTAGGATTAGCCACATTGCATTCTGAACTCCATGAGACCCAGTAGGGAGTCTGGGTATATCGGTCCCTGTCCTCGGACACCAAGATAGGATTAATCCTCAAATATATTTATTAGATGTTACAGGCTGAATTGTATGCCCTCCCTACCCCCTCACCCCCCCCATCAATTTCAAATATTAAAGTCCTAACCCCTAATACCTCACAATGTAACTGCATTTGGAGACAGGGTCTTTAAAAGCATTAAAAATTTTAAAGAGGTTAAAGGTTCTCTTAGTTAAAATGAGGTCATTAGGGCAGGCCCTAATCCCATATGAATCATGTCCTCATAAAAAGAGGAAACCACAACACAGATAGACACAGAGGTAAAACCCAGAGAGAAGATGGCCATCTCCCAGCAAAGGAGAGGGGCCTCAGGAGAGAGGCATAACCCTTCTGAGACCAAGGACACCCAAACCGTGAGAAAATAAATCGCTATTGTTTAAGCCACTCAGTCTGTAGTGGTTACAGCAGCCCTAGCAAACTCATACATTATAGGAAACTCCTATGGGAGGAAATGAAGAGGGAGCTGGGAGAACCATGAACCCACAAAGCTGGTCTGACCCTGAGTGAAGGAGAAAGAGAGGGAAGGAAGGAAGGGGGGGGAGGGAGGGAGGGGAGAGAGGGAGGATGGAAAATCTGAGACAGCAGTGCAGGTCCAAGGCAAGTTTGGCAAGGCCATAGAAGAGTACTATAGCTCCCCAAAATGGATGCCTTGGTACCTCTGCCATCCTCAGTGACTGGCTGAGAACTGCTCATGAGCAGCAGCAGTGATGGATTTCACAGCACAGCAGTAGGATTTGTCAGTTTATTACACTCCTTACATCCAGAAATCTGAGAAGTGCATTTCATGGCTGTCCACGTTGGAAGACTGCCACAGCTCTGGGCAGTCCAGGAAGGACTTTATATTCAGACAACACAAACGCCCATAGAGATTCCCACTGAATGAACAAGTTTTTCAGTTTGGTTACTATGTGAAGTGACAGAACATTCTCATTCCCCCTCAAATATTGTTCCATGCTCTGTACAGTAAAAATCAATGAAGTCAGACCACACTGACTGAAGAATGCTGGTCACATGGAAGATAATTGTCCTGCAAATTACCTCTGAAGTTTTTGTGAAAAGACATGCTAGCTATCCAAATTAAAAATGTAAATAAAGATTATGATGATCCTGCTGAGGAGCTTCCAGAGCAAGGAGCTACAGGTGGTAAAACCTAGTTCAAAGGTGGTGTTTGGAGTTTGGACCCAAGATCACTCAGCCCATACCTTTTGAGCCTGCCTGCCTTCCTCTGTACAGAGAATAAAAATGCCTGTTTGTTTGTTTGTTTGTTTAAAACTATAAGTTGTCTAACATGCTATGTGAGGAACAGAACATAAAAAACAAATGTGCATGAATAGAGAACTTATTGGTTTCAAATCAAAACAAAAATGCAATGAAATTAATCTGCCATGCAAATTCAATCCTTGCATCTTCAATACCAAGCATAGTGATTGATTGAGAGGAGATGTTCAATTCATGTTAGAGGAACAAATAATTGCACACATATTGAATTACAGAGTTTCATCGTGGTTAATAATAAATGGAAGTAGTTCCTGTAAATGACTGTAATTAGCATGTCTGTGGTCAGGTAAGGAGGGGGTAAATTATCCAGAGGAGAAAGTCACAATGAGGCTCTTCTGAAGTCCTCAGAATCCAGAGTTAACCTCAAAAGTAGGGGGGAAATGTGGGGCACAGACAGAGGGTTGGGATCAGCAGGTTTTAGGGCAAGATTGCATCTGTAGGAGGGAGGAGGCTGAGGCATTTCATTTTACTTCCCCTTATAATGCCAGTACAGTGTAGTATTTAGGGAGAGAGGGCTGAAATACATGGCATTCAGTCTCCCCAAAACCAGCATCATCTCAGTTCGGAATTTATCAATGTCTTCCAATACCGATAAAATGGAAGTTTCCATTCTCTTCATTCATTTGTTCATTCATTCATTCATTCATTCATTCAGTGTTCATAATCAGATACTATGCCATCTGCTGGGGAAACACAAATTCATAAAATGTATTCTCTACTATTGAAGAGGAAGTTAAATGCATCAATAGACAATTATAGCACAATCTGTGAGATGTGGCAATACAGGTTATGTGTAAAGAGCTTCCAGAGCAGAGACAGAGAAGAATAAGTGGCTGCAGGGTAAGTAATGGGATCACAACAGGATGACATTTGAGCATCGCCAAGTGGAGCACCAGAAAGCAAGGAGGCATATTCTATCTAGACAGAAGAGCAAAGAAAGAGCAGGTGCAAAGACACAGAGGGGCAACAGTTTTGATTGAGATAAAGTGGGAAGGTGCAAGGGCAGATAAGGTTGTGGAAAGGGAAAGAAAAAAATAATTTTAAAGGTAAAATCTATTACAAATAGGTGTCTTTGGAGTCAGCTGAAGGAGACTCCGGGTAACGTGGGGCACAGTGAGGTACTGGGATTCTGGAAGAACGGTGGCCAAGAAGTGGCAAGAGAAGGGGCACAGGGTCCTGAAAGAGGAGTTGAAGGATACCAAAGACAAACTTGATTTCTTTTCTTTATCCTTTTCATATGTCATGTTATATATATATATTTTTTAACTCTTCTTAGGACTTAACTTTCTCAAGCTATGCCCAACCCCTTGCTCAGGATTGGAGAGGCAAGTAGTGGCTCTGGGAAGATGTGATGGGACTGTGGGGAGGGGAAACTCAGAACTCACCAACTGCACCTGCACAGGACACCATCTGTGCCCGGAGTCCTTGACGCGCCTCCGAAATTACCCGCCCACCCCAGGGTGTCATGCCCACCCCCACCCCCACACACATGCATAGGCACATACACAAAGACACAGACATGCACCCCTCTCTGAAGCAGAAGCAAGCTCAAGAGCTGAAGATTTACCACTCCCCCCTGTCCAGAAGGCAGCCTACCCTCTGTTCAACTCCATCTGCCCACAGGAGACCACTCTGGATGGCTGGACACACCCTGCCCTGGAGTAATCGAGCTTCGGGAGACATAAATACCTCTCCATGTGGGATTCAGAGGGAGTCCATTTAAAAGTCCTACTCCAATTTAGATATTAAAAGTAATTAAAACAAATTCTTTACTAGCAATTTACCTAAATCATGCATAAGAACTAGAGTGTAGCTAAAAATCAAGTAATTGCCAAGGAATTTAAGTAACAAAGTTTGGCTCAAAACTCCAAATCCCTCCCTGTCAGGTGGGGCAGCAGAGTCAATGCAGTGGGAAAGACAGGCTGGAGTGGAGTCAGGCAAGCTGAGGGCTACTTAAGGCTGCAGTGGGCTGAAAAGTAAACAGCCCCCAGTGTCTGCATTCCTACCGATGGCTTCTGTGGGTCAGGCATTTTCTTATTCAGTCATTTCTTTTAATGTATGAAAAAGTACAAAGGAAAATACAGTAACACCTACGTAGCCACCATCCAAAGTTAACAAATGACATTTTGTCCTATTTGCTTGGGATTTTTTTTTTATTTTAAAAAAGTTACAGATGGGACGCCTGGGTGGCTCAGTCGTTAAGCATCTGCCTTTAGCTCAGGTCAGGATCTCAGGGTCCTGGGATCGAGCACCGCATGGGGCCCCCTTCTCGGCGGGAAGCCTGCTTCTCCCTCTCCCACTCCCCCTGCTAGTGTTCCCTCTCTCGCTGTGTCTCTCTCTGTCAAATAAATAAATACAATCTTTAAAAATAAATAAATAAATAAATAATAAAATAAAAAAGTTATAGATGAAGCCATTTGCATTTCCTAAGTCCCATTTTCTCCTCTCTCCCCTAGGAGTCAGCCTCTATGCCAGGAATCTCGTGCATATTCAGTAACATTTTCATATTTTGTCACATTTATATGAACCTGTAAATGTTATAGAGTATGGCTTTAGGTTTTTATTTTATTTCCTAAAATGTTCTCTTATCAACTCAAATATGTGGCTTCAAAATCTACCAGTGTTGATTAGTTGTTCCACTGCACTTATCAACTTTGCACATGCCATTAAATTTACTCATTTGTTTTGTTTATAATATGGTGCTTTCTCACCCTTAGACTATGAAAGAAACAGAGGGATTTTTCTGTTTTATTCAATAATGTATCCTGAGCACGTAAACAGTGCCTGCCACGTAGTTGATGCCTAACAAATATTTGTTGAATGAGTAATAGAATTCAGTTAATTTATTTAACTTTAATTTATTTAACTTTTTTATGCATGCTTCATAATTCACCTATTGCTTTACTAAGGTTTATTTGAATTTTTCCTAATTTTTTGATATTGCAAACAATACTGCATACATGCAGAAGTCCCCCTCAGGCCATTTACCTAGAGCAGAATTTCTAGGTCATAGGATATGTCCTTTAAACTTCACTAGATGTTATCAAATTACTCTCCAAAGAGGTTTACCACTTTTCACTCTCACTGCTTTCCTACTTGCTCATTAACACTTGGCATGATCAGATTTTTTTTTCCAATCAGATAAAAGTAAAATAACATCTCAGTTTTCTATTAATTTACATTTTCCTGATTACTCACTAGTGTGATAGAGTATGTCTTCATACATGTCCTGGCTCTCTGGATTTCCTCTTCTTTTTTTTTTTTTTTTTTTTTTTTATGGAACCTATTCATATGCTTTACCCATTTTTCTATTTGACTTTAAAAAAACAACTTATAGGAGTCTTTAGGCTGGATATGGTCATGCTTTTCCTTTGTTTTTCTGTCTTAGGCATTCAGAAGATTCCTAATTTCATATAGTCCAATCCATTAGTTTTCCTTACTCTGATGTCATAAAGATATCTTCCTGTCTCTCTCTATCGTAAAGATATCCTACTATATCTATCTATCTATCTTATAACTATATTTCCCACATACAGTTATAAAGTTTTCTTTCTCACATTCATTCCTCTAATCCATCTTAAGTTTATTTTTATAAATGGTGTAAGGTACTGACCTAATTTCATTTAAAAAAAAAAAATTCAATGAAGAGTCCTTTCTGTACCGATTGTCGATCTCACCTCCATCGTATACCAAGGTCCTATATGTATGTGAGAACCTTCTCAAGCTACCTATTCTATTCTGTTTGATCTATTGGTCTACCCTTGTGCTAACTCCATCAGCCTTGTACTGAAAATTTTTATAAATCAATATATGGGCAAACCTTGTTTTTGGCTTTTTTACTTGTTTATTTCAAGATTGGCTATTCTTACAGTGCTACATTTGCATATGTGAGAATCTGCCATCACACAAATACACACACCTTATAACACAACTTCACAATACTGAAACATCCATATATGAATTTAAATCAACAAAATTAGCTCACTAATTATTCCGGTCTCCTTCTCTTATTTATATTTATATTTTCTCCATAATGGTTGTACAGATTTTTATTTATTCGTAAGGACCATATAGCTTTAGTTGACAGCATGAAGAGTATTTTTTCTACTACATTTTTAATGGGTCATTTCTGGTGTATAAGTGGAAGAAAAGCAATACCACCAAATCTGGAGTCAATTCACCCCAATTTCATCATACATACAGTGAGCACGGGCGAATTCTTTAATCTCTCTGTGACTCAGTTTTCTCAAATTTCAAATGGGAATAATATCAATGCTACCTCATAAGATGGTTGTGAGAGGTAAATAACTGAACTATACGCAAAGTGCCTGGCACATAGTAACCAAATGTAAATGTTAAATTTCATTATTATAGGAATATCATTAATTTGTGTAAATTAATTTTATGTCTAGTGGCCTTGCAAACTCTCTTGTTAGTTCAAATAGTTTGTAGATCATTTTAGATTTTCTTTTTAATAATGATATAATCTGCAAGTAGGAATAAACTTAGTTTCTTCCTTCCTACTCCTTATATGTATAAATATTCCTCTTTCTTGTCTTACTATATTATCCAAGACTTACAGTATCATGATAAGTGGAGCAGGAAATAAGAACATTCTTATCTAACTCCCTTTAAAAGATATATGCTAAAGTTTCATCATTAATACTTATGTTGCCATAATTTCTTGTTAGATACTCTTTATCAGGTTAAGGAAGCCCACTGCATTTCCTAGTTTGATAGGTGTTTTTATCATAAATGGGTCTTGATGTAGGGATTTTGATTTTCCTAAATTCAATACCTACATTGTAGCTTACACTAAACATTTAGCAACAATATACTTTGGGCCAGGAATCAGCAAAATACAGCCTACACAACCTGTTTTGTAAAAAAAAAAAAAAAAAATTTAAATACAATTTTTAAAAAGCATATTGGAACATAGCCACACCTGTTTATTTACAAATTATCCACGGTTGCTTTCAAACAATAAAGACAGTTGGATAAATAGCTGACAGAGACCAAATGGCCCACAAAGCCTGAAATATTTAACATCTGGCCCTTTAGAGAAAAAGTTCACCCACCCTGATATACACCATATTAAATCCCTCCTCTTACAATTTACACTCTATACTGGAGGGCTGAGGAAAAACCAGGAAGCAGGACAAAGAGGCTTTTTGAAAAAATGTCTCTTCTAGCTCCCTAACCTTTGTCCACTTCCTCTCCTATCAAAGGTTCTCTTTTCTCTTTCCTTTCCCCCCCATTCCTTCTTCCCCTTTTACTTCTCTCTTTTTTTCCCCCTTACTCTTCTATATTTTTTAAAAAGCAATACAAAATCTCTTCCTCTGACTAAATCAAAAAGAAAACGGGCCAACATTTCTTCAATATCTAGTATGTACCAAGCGCTATACTAAATTACTTCATTCAGAATTCATTCACTCAACAAATACAGATCAAACATTATATGCCAGGTACTATTCTAGGGGCTTGACATATAATAGTGAACCAAACAAAGATTCCTGCTGTCGTGAAGCTTACAATTTAATGGAGAGAAACAAACAATTAAAAATAAGGAAATAATATGTGATCGAGAAAGAGCAGATTGAGGAGGTATAAAGAAAGGAGGATGGGGGGGCAAGAATGCAATGTGGTACATGGCAGTCAGCAGGTTTCATTGACAAGGTGACATCTGAGCAAAGACTTGAAGGAGGTAAGGGAGGGAACACAGAAAGTCCATAGCAGGAGTATTCCTGGTGTATTCACCCAAGGAAGCCAGTGTGGCTGGGACAGATGAAGCAAAAAGCATAGGAGATGAGATGAGAAAGACTATAGGGGCTGGTATCCAAGATCTTTAAAGAACTCAAACTCAACACCCAAAAAAACAAATAATCAAGTCAAAAAATGTGCAGAAGGCATGAACAGACAATTCTCCAAAGAAGACATACAAATGGCTAACAGACACACAAAAAAATGTTCAACATCATTAGCCATCAGGGAAATTCAAATCAAAACCACACTGAGATACCACCTTACACCAGTTAGAATGGCAAACATTAACAAGGCATGAAACAACAAATGTTGGAGAGGATGTGGAGAAATGGGAACACTCTTACACTGTGGGAATGCAAGTTGGTACAGCCAGTTTGGAAAATAGTATGGAGGTTCCTCAGAAAGTTAAAAATAGAGCTACCCTATGACCCAGCAATTGCACTACTGGGTATTTACCACAAAGATATGGATGTAGTGAAAAGAAGGGCCACATGCACCCCAATGTTCATAGCAGCAATGTCCACAATAGCTAAACTGTGGAAGGAGCTGAGATGCCCTTCAATAGAAGAATAGAGAAAGAAGATGTGGTCCATAAATACGATGGAATATTACTCAGCCATCAGAAAGGATGACTACCCACCATTTACATCAAAATGGATGGAACCGGAAGGGATTATGCTAAGTGAAATAAGTCAAGCAGAGAAAGACAACTATCATATGGTTTCACTTATTTGTGGAACATAAGGAACAGCATGGAGGACATTAGGAGAAGGAAGGGAAAACAGAAGGGGGGGAATCAGAGGGGAAGAGGAACCATGTGAGACTATAGACTCTGGGATACAATCTGAGGGTTTCAGAGGGGAGGGAGGTGGTGGGATGGGGTAGCCTGGTGATGCGTATTCAGGAGGGCATGTGTTGTAATGAGCACTGGGTGTTATATGCAAATAATGAATCATGGAACACGACATCAAAAAAAAAAAAAAAAGACTATAGGGGCTGGGTCAGAGGTCCTTGTAGGCTTTATTCTGATGGAAATGAGGAGCCTCTGAAGGGTTTTGAGCAGAGGAGTTCAGTGATCTGGCTGATTTTAAAAAGGATCATTCTGGCTATTGTGGTGAGGACCAGTTATAGAAGCTACAAGGCCAGTCCGGGGGGAAACTGCAATATTGAGGGAGAGTTCATATCATTTAATCCCCCAACATGTGGATGAGATGGATGATATTATTATGTCCTTTTTGTGCATGAGGAAACTAAGACTGCAGACAGATAACACACCAGGGCACACAGCTACTGTAAAGCAGAGCTGGTTCACACCCAGAGTCTGCCAAGGTCCAAGTGTGGTATCTGATTCCAGATAAAAGTCTGGAATCAGACTTTTAGCTAGGCTGCAATGGGGAAGTTACTCAAGTTAAAGAGCTGAAGGCTATCAGCAGAAAGGAGAAGCGACAAGGGACAAAAGCAGGGAAGGAATGTGTTTTGCTTTTCAGAACCAACAGTTCCAACCAAGGAGGTGCCCAACTATGTGTTTCACCTGATAACCCTTTGCTAGCTGTGCCTTGCTTGGTAAGCCCCTTAGGTGAGCCAGTTTGAGCAGGACTAGAGCTAAGGACCTGTGCAGAAGCCCCCTGAGTTGTCCTGAAGTTACCTTTAGCTCATTATAATAGTAAAATCTCCTCCAGGTGGAGTTTCCCACCACTTTTTTGGAACACACAATGTGTTGCTAGCATGTTGACAGCTAGGCATTCACAATTGAACAGAAATACCTATGCGAGTTCCCTGCCCCCACTCCCTAATACACTGAATAAAAGCTTCCTGTACTAACCCTACAGAAGACAGTGCTTTGAGAGCTCTGTCTCCTTACTTGTCACAAGTAATAAAAAGTCCTTTGCTTTCAACATCTCCTTGGGTTGTGTTCAATTTAATTCACCCTAAGCCACAAACCCCTTGAGTCCGGCTACAAGATCGACATGGACTTCACTATGTGAATGTGCTTCAAAAAATAATCATTATTTAATGTATGATATTATAATTATTTCAAGAGTTTCATGATTTTAAATTAATCATATATGTGGCATCTAAAGGTGGTGTCTCTCCTGATCGGATGGCAGCCCCCAAATGTGGGGTGATGATCTGATGATCGGGGCCGGGGGGGGGTGGTCTTGGAGTCCTGGCACAGGCTGTGAAAAGAGTTACCTGAGGCAGAACAAAGGAGAGAGGAGTGTATTGAATACAGTACAGGGGAGCAGAGGGCCCTGTCCGCCCGAGGCAGCAGGCGGGGGATGTTTTTAAAGGGGGAAGATGAGGAGGTGTAGGGAGATATGGAATTCTCCCTTTTTTGTAACTGTGCCTCATAGTAAGTAGCTCATTGGTTAGTTAGGGCCCATGGATATTCTGAGGTGGGTCTCCTCATGGGCCTGTCTGTATGCAGCCAGGCGGCTGGGGTCACTTTGGGCCCTTCTGCCTTGATCAAGTTTCCAGTGCTCAAGCCTATTGTCTAAAAGTGGCCTCTACAACATATTTATTAAAATCTCATAGATTTTTAGATAAATCATATTTCTTTTTAATAAAACCTACTTGGATGCCATAGATCCAGACTCCTGGATTTTGTTCTTGAACTACTTATTTTTTCAAATTTTTTCAAAAAAATTAAACCTAGGGGCACTTGTGTGTCTCAGTGGGTTAAGCATCCAACTCTTGATTTCAGCTCAAGTCACGCTGATCTCAGGGATCGAGCCCAGCCTTGCCTCAGATGCCCTGCCCCACTGGGAGTCTGCTTCTCCCTCTCCCTCTGCCCCTACACTTCCCCTCTCTCTCTCTAATAAATAAATTTAAAAAAAAATTATACCTAGATTTTCAAATATTAGTTTTGCTTCAAATACACCTAAGGACCCAGAGATTTATTTACTTTAGCCCTAGATATGAGGATCCAACATTATGTTCCCACTCTCCTATAAAGTCTCAGATTGTATTCTCTAAAAGTCATTTCACCACTTGAGTGTTTTTTTTTTTAAATCTCTTGACTAATAGGTACATTGCCAAGCTCAAATCCCATCTTGCACACTATAATGCTATCTTCTGTAATATCACTGGTAAGAAAGACAGTTATAGAGAAGGACTTGCCAGCAAAATGTTTCTACTGACTCTTCAGGCACAAATTGAGCAGCTCCAGCCACTCAACATAAAACATGAACAACATAAAAATAGGTCATACAAATTTGATCTCTAATCTAGGGATGCTGAGTTTTTAAGCCAGCCACTTTGACCCAGGTTTATAGGTACGTGATGTTGAGAAATTTAAATATATATGTGTGTATATTGTTAAAAAGAAAACCATAGGCCAAAATGATGTCTTAGACCAAGTCATGAAACCAGGGCTTAATACCCAACCTAACTGCAGTTTCAACCTCCCCCAGAAATATGTCTTACCCATTGGCCAGTCAGGATTTTTCTGATAAGTACCAATGAACTATTCTGTCACATGGGTCCTCTCCATTGCCCAAAAGAGGATGAGGTGACCTGCATGATAAGACCTACTGCTCTTTCCCCACCCCACCATCCAAGGGAAAGTGACCTTGCCTGGAACAATCCTTTCTCTTCTTTTGCTAACAACTTCCTTGCCCTACCCTACTTCCTATAAAGCCTTCCATTTTGCACAACTCCTTGGAGCTACCCTCTACTTGCTAGATAGGATGCTGCCCAATTTATGAATCACTTAATAAAGTCAATTAGATCTTCAAATTTACTCAGTTGAATTTTTGCTTTTTAACAGTATGTAATCAATATATGAAAATACAGTCAAGAATTTAAATCAATCAGCCACAGACCCTTACTGAATTTATTGAGTGGCCCTTAGGCATTATCTTAGGCCCTGGGGATTCAGTGCTGAGAATAAAAAGGTCAAGACCCCTGCCTTCATTAAGCTTATAGCCTAGTAGAAAAACCAAATAATAAATACATAATTAGAAGTATTAGGGAAGCCATGAAGAAGGAGGGAAGGTGCAGGACTGCTCTAAACAAGGACTAAACCCAGTTCAGTGTGGGAGGGAGAGGGTAGTCAGAGAAGCCTGCCCTATACAAGTGATGTTTCAGCTTGACTTGAAGGACATGTACAAGTTAGTCAAGCAAAAAGAGCAAATACGTAGAGAAAGAAAGAATATTTCAACAGAAGAAACTGATACAGGAGTGAATCAATGCTTTGGGGAAAAAGAAAAGTCGGGTGTGCCTGATGGAAAACAGGACAAAGTGGGCACCGTGTGTGGTGAAGCTGGAGACAGGCAGGGGCTGGGTCAGGTCTGGCTAGAAGTTTGCATTTAACTCTAAGAGCAAAGAGAAACCACTAGGGGGGATTTTTAGTAGTGGAGTGACATCTAGTTTTCATTTTATAAAGGTCAGTAAGGTGCTATGTGAAGACTGGATCAGAAGGGAACAAGAATGAAGCGCATTTAGGAGGCGGTTGTAATCATGCAGAGGACAGGGACAGGGATGGAGGCAGAGGTACAGGTGGCGGGGTGGGCAAAGATGAACAGATTCAAGTCAATAGGGACAGTGTGGGGCATGAGTGAGAAGCAAAACCCGACGAGGAACCCTCATTTTCTGACTGGCTAGCTAGAAGGGTCATTCACTAAGATGGGGAACATGGAGAGGTGCTACTTCACACTGGATGTGACTCGGTGTGAAGTCACAAGGAGGAGGTCATGGGACCTCTAATCTATAGCCAGTCAGAAATACAGGTAATAAGCGGGGCTTGCCATTGGTGTATGAAGCGGGGGTGGGGGAAGCAGTCTTATGGGACCGAGCCTTTAACCTGTGGGAGCTGATGCTACCTCAGGGTAGAGTCTGAATTGAGCTGAATTGTAGGACACCCAGCTGGTGTCCCTAGAATTGCTTGGTGCTGTGTGGGAAACCAGCTCCCCAACCCTCACATTGAAATTGGGTGCTCAGATCACCAAAAAAGACAGGAACTGGAGTGGACCTCCAGAGACACACGACTGACGCAAAGGAGGTAACGTATCAAAGAACATTCTGATTACTTTACAACTCTGCTGAGGGCTGACAACATTCTAATCATTTAAACATTTCCCTTTTTCTTTCCTTCCTTGGTGAATGGTGATGTACCTATTGATTACACCATAAAGATAACAGGGGAAGGAAGGAAGGACTGCTTTTCTCATTCTGTTGTCTTTTTAGAGCCCTCTTCCTGGTTCCAAACACTCAAAAGGGAATGCAGAATTTACAGTTATGGGGGAAGTTGCTTCTGAGCATGATTAAGTGCTTTTTATCTTTCTTTCACACAAAGGCATGCAAATACCAAGCTATTCGATTACAGAATCATATCCTTTCTATTTTTAAATTATATTCTAGATCGCATTATATGCCAATTATGATAAAATATTTTACAATAATGCAAAGGCGTTTGCGTAATCAATCCGCACTTCCTATTCAACTCCTAAATATATACCCTAGGTGGGTCTCAAATGTGGTCCCCATACTCGGAGCATTAACATCACTTGGGATTTTGTTAGAATGCAGATGCATGGGCCCCACTACAGACCTACTAAATCAGAAATTCTGGGGGTGGAGCCCAGCACTTTTCTTAACAAGCCTTCCAGGTGATTCTAATGCATGCTAATGCTTGAGAACTGTCTTAGAACACTTCTTCCAACCTTTTCACATTTAAAAGTGATGTTATTTGTACAATGCCCTATATTAAAAGGAGAAACTGCTAGAGGCTTGAAGCCACCAGCCCAGGGCTCCAGCTGCCCTAGACCCTGTTCAGTGGTGTTGGCCTAAGCACCTGCTTATAATCCTTTCACAGCCCACCAGAGGAAAACTCACCTGGACATACACAAGTGCAAAATGTTCACTGTGGTTTTGTCTCTAATAATGAAAAATCAGGACTCACCTGAAAACCCATCAACAGAGAAGAAAGGTTAAATTGTAGTATGTTGGTACATTAGAATACCATTCACAGTTAAAATGAATTCATTGGAGCTACATGTTTCAACACAAAGAAATCTCAAAAACATTATGTTGAGCAAAAAAAGCAGGTTGTAGAAGAATATATATAGTTTGATGTTTATATAATGTTTATAACATGCTGTACAATGTGTTGTTTGTGGCATGTCTGCCTGCAGTTAAATCATAATAATATGATAAAAGACATGATAAGCAGTCTATTTGGAACAGGAGTTAGCTCTGGAGCAGCATGGCAAGAGGAAAGGGGATCAGGGATGTGTACTAGCAGGGCTTCACCAATGGTATTTCTTAAACCACCTAAAGAAAATTCAGCAGTAAATTAAGATTTGACATGAGGGGAGATGAGTGCACAGCCATTTCTTTATTACTTTTTATACTTTTCTGTATACATGAAATATTTCATTAAAATTTTTGATTAAAGAGGCACCTGGTTAAGCATCCGACTCTTGATTTCCATTCAGGTATTGATCTCGGGGTCATGAGATTGAGCCCCTGCTTCGAGCTCACACTGGGCATGCAGCCTGCTTAAGATTCTGCCTCTCCCTCTCCCTCTGCCCCTCCCCTGTGCACGCGTGCGCTCTCTCTCAAAAAATAGAGTTTTTGATTAAAACAATCAGTTGGAATTTGCTACTAAACTTCCTGAGTTTTAAGACCAACTATGACAATAGATCTTTGGTATAAGGCAGATTATTTTCTCTCTCAGGCCCTCAGTTTCCTCATTTACAAAATAGAGGAAGCTGAATTCAGTGACCTCTGAAATCTGTCTGTCTCTTTCACCCTCTCTGATCTATTCTGGTGCTCAAATAGAAAAAGCTCAAGTCCCTTGCCTTTTTCCTCTCCACATATAGGTTCCTCAGCCCTTGTTCCTTGTCCAGCTGTCCCCACTAATAGCCCCCTCGTTTACAATAGCCTCAGCAACTGGGACAGGGACTAATAACATATCACAAAGCAAGAGTCATAAAACCTGTGTTCTAAGATATATTTTAAGGCAAAAAAATAAAAAATAAAAATAAAACCAGAAAAGTTTGGCACACAGACAAGCTGTGTGGGATTTAGAAAATGACCTTGAATTTGTAAGCAACCTTTCCTTGAAGGATAATCTTCCCTAAGATTCCCTAAGCAGTGGATTTCACCAGGTGGAAGAGAATTTTGAATTGACATTATAGCAATGTACACTATTTTATCCCTATTCTTTGGGCATCACCTCCACTTCTTTTCCCCACCTCAACATCAGATGCAATTCAACACAATTAATTAGCTGACATTTTCCATGAAGGAAAGCCTAGCTTCTCATTGTCCATTGATTCTCCTGAGCTGCTCTCAAGTTATGCCTTACAAGGGCAATTACCTTTCCAAATACATTTGTTTGTTGATCAGTCATTCCAACATCAACATCATAATACTGATGAACTATACCTACAAAGGGTGGCCAATTTTGACTAACTTATTATTTACTACAAAATATTTCAAATACACAATTATATCCACCACCAAGATGTCTTATTTTTTTTACAGTTTTGCTAATTTACATATTCAAATCAGCAGGCCAGGTAAGGATGGCATTTTCTGCTTTGTGGTTTGTGACATCATATCACAAGTGTGGTTCCAGGCCTCTTTTGAAGCATTTGATTAGAGCAATATGTTAGGAAACATATCTAATATTGACTGATAAGTAATATAAGTCAAAAATAAGCCAATCTTGGGGTGCCTGGGTGGCTCAGTCGTTAAGCATCTGCCTTCGGCTCAGGTCATGATCCCAGGATCCTGGGATGGAGCCCCCCGCATCGGGCTCCCTGCTCAGTGGGAAGCCTGCTTCTTCCTCTCCCACTCTCCCTGCTTGTGTTCCTTCTCTCTCTGTGTCTCTCTCTGTCAAATAAATAAATAAAAAATCTTAAAAAAAAAATAAGCCAATCTTATTTCAGCTCTAACGTGTACTAAGTAGTCTAAGGAAATCATCTCTTAGCCTTGCTTTCCTAATCTATGATATGTACAAATTGGACTTTGTTAATAAAATCCCGCCAATCTCTGAAATCCTTTGGTTCCTTGGAATGGCTAAATAAACCAATTGTTCTAGCCTTATATGTGTAGTCCCAGTCTAAGTTTTCAACTTTTTTGGTTGAAAAATGAAAAATTCATTAATGAATCATGTAGACTCCAGCTAGATTCAATATAGTGTGTGTATACATATTTACTTATTTTTATAAAAGGTACGTATTTTAAGAGAAAGAAAAATACACACTACACATATATCATACAAAAAATAAATGTCCAGCATTCTATTATTATACATAATAGCATACAGTTCATGCTTGCTGAATTAACAGGATTAATCATTAAGTTCATACTGTGTCAGAGACTATGCTAGGAATTTATAACAATTTCTTATTTAATTCTTACAACAACTCTGAGAGGGGGATACTTTCTACCTGGTACGAATCATAGCACTATAAATACTAGTCAAGATTCTAAGTGTGTCTTGGCGTACCTCAGTGACAATATTAATACCCCAAAGACAGACACATGCTTTATAAATGAACTTTTTATGGGCTTCACCCTTGTGTATCACTGAAACAACTTCTGGCTTTTGTTTAACATTTACCTTCAACTTTATCCTTCTTACTTCAGTACTCTTGTGACATTTTCCATTATTCATTGTTTTGATGTGCCTCTCTGGTGATTAAAAACAAAGCTAAAATAATGGGGCCTGGAATGACAATTAGTCAGACCTTATTCTCACTTAGATGAACCCCGTTTGAATTTTACCACCTTGTGGCCCCTAGAATTACCTGTGGTACCTATTTTATCTTTACCAGACTTCTTAATATATTCAGTTATCTATATCAATTTCTTAATTTCCTTTGAGGGTCTATTAAACTGGTCGGAAAATTGCTGTCAATAATGTGCATTGGGTCACAGTAAAACATCTGAAAGGGTCCTTCATACTCAAATGGAAAAGATGGAGAAATGTAGAGTGGATGGTAGGACAACTAGTAACTATTATATCCACTATACTCAAAAGGCTAGTGATGAAAAAAAGATTTTCAACCTGGACAAAGAATTGTGCCACAGGGTTCTCCCCTTGACCTTCTTTGGCTCCCAAATATTACCAATGACTTAAATGGACAGAATGTGAAGATGTGAAGATGACAAAAAATTGAGTGGGGTAATGATGGATTATATAAATCAAAATAAACTTGACAGGGTAAAGAGATGAGTCAAGTCAAACAAATTGAAATTTAAGAGAGATAAGTTTGAGATCCAAAAAGAAACTTCCTAAGTACAGAATGTTTTGGGGAAAAAAAATGGTCTGCAACTACCTTAAAAGAGACATAGGAACTTTAGCTGACAGTAAATTCAATATGAATCAACAATATAGTATGACTACCTGAAAGCTGGTGCCACCTTTAGTGATACTAGAAACAAGAAATTTCTGCAATAACAGAAATAGTATTTAAAAGAAGTGAGGTCATAGGCCTGCTCTTCCTGACACTGGTAATTTATTTCCATATTGTATATATTTTTTGGTGTCCAACCTTAAAGATACAGACAAAGTGGCATTAAACCTTAAAGATGTAGACAAACGACATTCAGTTTCTCACATCAGAAGGGTCCCATGTCAGATGAAGAGACTATTTTAAACTATAATTTTTTTAGAAAAAGATATTCATCTGGAGCAAAGAAGACTAAAGAAGGATATGACAGCTATTCTTAAAATATTTTTGAAGTGGTATATGGAATGAAAATAGTCTTACTCTGAAGGACCCCAAAAGGTCAAGTGAATCAATAGGTTCAAAGAAAACAGACTGCCACTTAGCATAACAAGGACATTTATGGGATAGGATGACAAGATTGTGAGTTTCCCCCATGTTACATAAAGGGATAATAGACTGAACCATCTATTGCTGGGATACTGCATGGGGGATTAACACATTAGTGGGAGTTTTGTGATGAATTTTGAGGTCCCTTGTAAACCTGAAAGAAAATAAATTCACAATCTACAAGTTGCCTAAAAAGAGGGTGACTGTTAAAGACGTACTCATGTTACCAATGATCTCAGCAAGATATGGTTTGAAGTTAAATCTACTTTCCACCCACTCCTCAAATATGTATACACATATAAAAAACAAACATGATTCTTTTCAAAGAGGAATAAACACCAAAGCCTCATTAGTTCAGGTTTTACTCTGAAATTTGTAGTAATTCAGAGGGAAATAGGATCAGTTTGCCATCTGCAAGGAAAAAAATGTTTGTGACGTAAATTATTAATATAAAAAAATTCTGGGAGGAAAGCTTGTCCTTATATCTAAAGTCAAGAAAACACTATTAAAAATAATTAGCTTGGAATTTCTGTACAAATAAATCTTTCTAATTTTTGAATGACCCCTTCTTTACCTCAAGTCAGATAGGATTAAACAGTTATAAGTACTTGTGAGCAGCATTTATTCTGAACACAGTTGATCCTTGAACAACATGGATTTGAACTGCACAGGTCCACTTATACACAGATTTTTGTTAAATACATACAGTTCAGTAATTTCAATTTTCTTTTCCTTATGATTTTTAATAACATTTTCTTTCTCTAGCTTACTTTATTATAAGAATACAGTATGTAATACATATAACATACAAAATATGTGTTGATTGATTATGCTATTGGTAAGGCTTCCAATCAACAGTAGGCTATTAGTAATTAAGTTTGGGGGGAGTCAAAAGTTATACAGATTTTTGACTGTGCAGGGCATCAGCACCCCCAGATTCTGCATTGTTCAATGCTTAGCTGTATTGTACAAATGACTGAAAATAATAGTTATTTTTTTAATGTTAAGAAATCCAGCTTTCATGTGACCTGGGCATTTCCCAAGTTTAAATTAGGCCCCACTAATTCAAGTTATTAAGGAACTTCTTTGGTGATAGGTTGCTTTGAATTCTTGATTACAGATAAGCAAGAAATTATAATAGAGCTTTACTAACCAAAACAAAGTAATTACAAACTAGAGAGAGATAAATGTATTATGAATAATCTAAAACTTACCTTAAAAAAATCCAACCAAAGCTAGAGAATCACACACACTGGCCATAAATTACAGAAACTGGGTCAACCCATAGAACCCAATGTTGTCAAATGCATGACTGGCAGGACCACATGGGCATGTGACCTGTGCAGTTCACTCAAAAGGCCCTCCACCCAGACTGGTTGCACACTTGGTTTAATGTTCTACTGTCAAAGTCTAGAAAGTCAATAATTTTTTAACACTGGTCCCTACAAATTACGTACGTAGTCCCGGAGATTTGTACAAAATGGTGACTGAGACAGAAAAGGCAAGCAAATGAAACGCATACACACTGACAAAATCTAAATATAGTTCCATTTATTAATGAGCAACTATATCCTGTAATCAAGGCACAGCCTGTTGGTTAAAGTTATAAAGAATTACTTTACTTGTTTAATGTGTAAACTAAAGCTAATTCACAAATTTGCTAATTGTTTTCCTCTGCTGCAGATGTGAGCTGCCAACCAGTGGAGCTTGAGTATTCAAAAGTAATCAGCCACCATTTCAAACTCCATCAAAAAGTCATGTATCATTTTCAGAAGGCATGAAATTTTGGTACATTTGTACTGGAGTTATAGAAGGAGTGATGAAGCTAGTGTGAATTTTAAGACAACAAACAATCTCTTCACTATACTGTGTAAAAAGAGAAGTAGCAAAGAACCACTGTAGTACCTTCAGCTTTTTCAGTATTCTCTGGACTGCGAACTGCCAAAGCTACATATGAATGAGGGAATTGTGAACCTTTGCTCAAATTAATTCTCCCTGATGTGGGATGTAAAGTGCCTTTCACCAGTGACACACAAACACCTTTATATCCACATGTACCTGACAGAAGGAGTTATCCAAAACTTTAAATATCACAAATAAGATTTTGTGTATATCACTACCGTCTCAACTTTAGAATTTCATTCATTTCTAAACACATAAATCTAGAAATGAAACAATCAGGAAAAAATCAAGATGAAGAATCAAATATAAAACCCATCTTAGTTTTAACTTAACAAGTGTTTCCCCATTTAATTTCAAAGTTCATAAGTAGAGTCTACGTAGCTCTAGAGAGTTATTTAACAACACCCTGGATTTATATAACATTTGTTCCAAAGAGCACAAAGAACATTCATATACAGCATATAATTTGTCTATACTATAATCCTATAAAAATCTGGAAAAAAAGCATGATCCTCATTTTAAAAATGGTAGAACTGAGGCACAAAATAGATAAAAGCTTGCCCAAGATGCCACACATACATATGTGCATGTGCATACACACATGCACACCCACACATACACATGCACACAACAGAAAGTAAACCATATTTTCCAAATTATTTCTCCTTTTTAACATTTTCATATGATTAGAATCTCAGTGAAAGATTACGAAATGTATGCCTACAAAAGATATTAGTTACAATGTAATTTCAATTATAAATCATTTTACTTGGAGTTCTATGAGGTACTAAAAATTTTTTAACAAACATGCAAATTAAGAGATTTTATGTTTTAATCTAATTCTGAAATTATATTGAAATTTAGCACCAGCTCATATTCTACAGACAAAAGAAAACTAATATAGGGACAACCTATGATAAGAGCAGTCTATTAAACAAAATTATATTTTGATTTCTAAAGCTGCCTCGCAAGAACAGAGGTTATAATTTCTGGAAGGAGCCATATACAAATAAATAAAGAGCCAAAGTTCATGCAAAGAAACATTTTCTAGTCTGTAATTCACATCTCCGCTTCCTCACTACCTTACACTACCTCAAGTCCTTAGCCAAATAGTTGTAGATTTGTTGCTCAATTTAAAAACCCTCCGGGAGTCACGTCTTTAATTAGCGTTGTGACGTCTTACGTCATGATGTTGCGTCACCACGTGATGACGCTGTGCCATCACACACATCATCGCATATTGACACAATGTCATGGCATAATATCATCAAATTAAATTCGACAGCATTCCCTTAGCCTGGCCCCAGGAAGGACAAGAGAGATTAAAACATTTTCTTTGCTCTTGTCAACACTCTTGGTCTGTAGACGAGAACAGCAGACTTCACAAATCATTTCCGGGTTTCCTAAAACTTACTGGATCCCGTAGTAGAGGCATTGGAAAGTTACAAAGGAGAATTTGTAGGGATGGTTTTCGTAGGCTGTTACTTGTTTTGCCCCATAACTAGAAACACCTGAATCCCATTTTAGAGATAAATATTTGCATATGTTAGGTTTTTTTTTTTTATGGTCATAAGAGCATAGTATATGGTCTTATGGAAAAAGAAAACTAATTCTTTGGCTCCTCGTTTCTTGCCCTCATCATCCACCTTCTTCCAATTTTCTTTCCTCCTTTCCCACATTCTTCTCTAACATTCTGAAATAGCAAGTAATGGGAGGGCAGGAGGCAGATGCAGCCAGTAGTTTTGACCAAGAACATTTATGTAAGGTTGGAAGGAGTGTTGAAGTTGTGATAGGGGATCTTTTGCCAACACAGCCTGATGACAAGCTGAGTCTCCATGTTAGCATCCATTATAAATATGGGGCAGTTGAATAAGACATACCCAAATGTTATCCAAACTATATCTGGACACTATCTGAATTTACTTATAAACTCTTCCAAAAAGATGTAACCAGTTCATTAAATGTTAACATGAAGTTTGTGTGCATGCATGACCTCTCTTTCATTAACTCAGTCCTTATGTGCAGTTACTGTTTTAGGTACAAGAACTCAGGTCAAGCAGAATAAACAGTGTCACCTTGAAGAGTCCACAGAGCAATAAGGGAGACAGGTAAGCAACAGATTTCAAGACAATCTGCTAAGGGCTCTAATGATGAGACAGAGTATTCTGGAGACTCAGAAAGGGAAAGGAGTATCTGGAGTTGCCAAAAGGATCCTACAAGGGAGGTAACATTTTTGAATCTTGAAAAATGAGTAGGCAGAGGAGAAAAAAATTCCAGATTCAAATGCAAAAAACTGGGCATATAAGAGATCCTAAAGTATTAGACTGATTCATCCTTTTGTAGATATTTTCTCAAAATGATCCATTCATATAAATGATATTTTGAGGGATACTGACTCACACACTAACATTACCATAATCCTTCATCATAATTACAAACAGCTTCTAGATGACTGTTAAACACACTACATCAATGCAGTAGAGTTATCTTTTAGGAGCGTTTTCTATCCATGAGGCTAAATATGTTATTCTCTTTTCATAACCAAATAAAAATTAGAAATCACAGTCACTTGTGTTTTCTAGAAAGCATTTGACTAGCCACAAAGATCTTGGTAACTTCTTTTCTGGTATGTACATAAAGATGGATTGGAAAAATCCCTGCTGATGATTCACCTTTTTAAAATAAGCATTGAAGAATATTTGTTTTTTAATACACTATGGAAGAAGCACTTCAGCTCAGTCAATGGTAAGTGGTTATATATTTTGACAATTGGTCCCACATGAAAGCCACAGGTAGGTATTTTCTACTGCTACCATAATCCTCAAAATGTTTTTAAAAACTAGACATGACAAGAGAATAAAAACTCTAGGGGATTTCAGCCCCCAAAGACTTGCCTTTATCTTTCTGAAAATTACATGATGTTGAGAGGCAAGTTTTCAAACAAGTTTCTAAAAGGTCATTTCTAAGCTAGATGTACACATAGCTTTTTGGAAATTAGGAATTATTTAATGAAAATAGCTTTAACATATAGTTTTTAAACCACGTCAAATATACATATATAATGTATATTCATTAACATATCTTTTCTATAAAATGATAAAAAACAGATAATTAGCAACTAGACTCCCAAAGACATGCCATAAGGAATAAACGGTGAGAGAGAAGAAATTTTCCAAATACCAATTCTTTCTCACATATAGAACATACAAAATTTTATCATAATAGAATAGTAAAGAAACAAGATGTCATAAGAAATTTACTTAAATGTTGCAGTTTAGAAAATAAAATACAGAGAATATGGGAGACAAGATCTGCATAAGATAAGAACCCAATGGCACCCAACAGTAGGCTATAGAGTTAACAAACTTAAGACTTATTTCTTTAAGAATATTAAGTATATCCTTTTTAAAAATTCCAAATCCAGAAGAAAAAAATAAGAACAGCAACAATAGCAACTTCAAAAACATCCTTGTTTTTGCAGATTTATTCAGATGGATATTAATGCACTTTTCATCCAGATAAAATTCATTTTATGGAACAAATATGCCACAAATGTGGCAAAAACTTTACACTCAGTCTATCTCTTTCAGAGAAAAGAATATTTTATAGTAGTGTAGTCACCCATAACTTGTCGGTTTTACAAGTTCAGAGTTCCACATACTAGCTTTCTTAAACTGGGACTCATTTTTGCAAATATGTCTCAGTTATATAGCAACAGAGTAAGCCTAGGAGTAGGGTTGGAAGTCTTCACATGGAGCCTGTCTACCTCCATATTTTATACCTACATCGAGATATATGTTCTGCAACTATATCTGAGACAGGTATAGCAAACACCTGTACTCATTCTTCCTGCCCCTCTATCTTTTCTATACTCCTATATCTTCCTACCTGTATCTTTTCTTCTCCTTAATGAGGACTTTTCAGATTACCATGAATTGAAACAAAACAGTCCACAGGGAGATTTTTTAAATCTTAATTACCTATATGAATAATCTTCTTTAAGTTATATGATTCAGAGAGAGGGGAGGTAAGAGCACTTTCACTTATTATGGATCTGCTAGCTACTAGAAAAGCTAGGTGCTTTACATATGTTGTTCAGTTCAGTCACATTTTTAATGATCTTGAAGGGGAACATGATTGCTAACCAATACAAATCACAAAATTCAGCTGTTTGAATTAAGCCAATAATGCATCATTTTTAAACAATAGAAATATTACTAATCTTAAGTGTCTCTGAACGGGCACTGTTATTTTAAAATTAACCCAACTTACTATCATTTTCCTGAAGTTTCTAGGTAAGTGGGCATAGATCAAGTTACCAACCTGATTAATAATCTCTGGCTTTGGCGCTCCTCTAGTGGAATACTCAGCCCCAACTCTATCTTCCCTTCCAAACACCCTTCTTCCTTGTGCTAATGCTTGTGGACATCCAAATTCTGCTGTGTCCCCCAGACCCTACTCTACTGTCTGCGGTGTTCACTGCCAAGTCTCTGCTACCCTCACTGATGACATGGACTTGATCAGTGCTCTCCTGGCTCCCACCTGGCCTGCACAGATCCAGAGCTGCAGATGCCACTGCTAGAGAGAATGCTTTCATCACCAGAATGGAAATGGTCTACTGCCCTTCCATAGACAATGCACTTGCTTTTTCACAATAGGGAGGAAGCATCCCAGACTGTGACAAAATGAAGAAAGAAGCACAAATTGAAGTTGGGGGCTGATGAACCTCAATTTTTGAAACACCATCTTGCCCCCTGTATGTGCGGCCTTTCCCAGGGTCCCTGCAGGGGGTGAGAGCCAATCCCAAGGAGTTTAGAGAATCAGAGCTGCAAGGGGGAACAGGTCAGCCATGAAACTGGTTAAGCCCGGGTGTGCAGGAACAGAGTCCCAGCAAATCTACTGAAACGTTCATGACAAAGAAAGCTACCCCAAGAGGGTAGTTGAGCTCAATATGGCCCACAATAGAGGGCCATAGCTATTTATACAAGAAGTAATGGTGTGATGAAAGTGATATTATGGAACGAATCAGAAGGAACTTGAGGAAGACAACCACTGCAGTCCAAGCTGTCTTGACACTATAAGCATGAAAGCTGGAGTTAGGCTGATAGCAAGGGATGTGGGGAGAGTGAGGGTCCGGCTAGAGATATTTTCAGAAGGATAAAAGTCAGGACTTGTGAGCATAGTAGAGGGTATTGTAAGACCAGGACAACTCCAAAGAATTTTTACATTAGATATGGGAAAAATGTCAGGCTATCAACAGAAAAGGTAATGTCAGATGATTGTGCTGATGGAGATGATGGAGGAGAAAATTACTTTCATTTTAGATGTGAGGAGTTTGAGACGACAGTAGGGTACCCGAGTAGGATTGTCATGTTGGTTGTTACTGTCCTGGTTCTGAAGGCCACAGGAGCCTTTTCAACAACTATTAAAATTCCTAGCCAAGGGGCGCCTGGGTGGCTCAGTCGTTAAGCATCTGCCTTCAGCTCAGGTCATGATCCCAGAACCCTGGGATCAAGCCCCGCATCGGGCTCCCTGCTCGGCGGGAAGCCTGCTTCTCCCTCTCCCACTCCCCCTGCTTGTGTTCCTGCTCTCGCTATCTCTCTCTCTGTCAAATAAATAAATAAAAACTTTAAAAGAAACATACAAAAAATTTAAAGATAAATAAATAAATAAAATAAAATTCCTAGCCAAAATGAGCCGGACGCATTCATTCATTCATTCATTCATTCAACAACAGCAGCAAAATTAACATGTCTTTCCTTTTCAAAAAGGAATGGGTTCTCTCTTTCTCACTCAAAACCTAATCTTCAGAAAATGGTTGGACTCATTCACCACTCTGAAATTTTGCTGAAAAGATCTGATTTGTTGAAAAAAATGACTCCAAAAAAGGATAATTCCTTTAACATTCCAGACTGTAACTTGATTTTTTTTTCACAGATTCCACTAATTGGTTTTTCTTAATGTTTAATAGAAGCGAAGTCATCACAATGAAGAAACCTTATGTCATTTATCAGCTTTCTCTCCAGAGCCCTGAGAACACCTGACGATTATTTCAATCAAACTGATCATTCACTGAACACATAATCATGAAAAATTTAGTGGAGCAATAGATCTATTACTTAATATAGTGCTAACCTTTTATAATGCTTCTACCCAGGGAGAAGACTAATATCTGTGTCACAGAATAACTTATATGAGGCCTTAGCTTTTGGAGGTAACGTTGTGACTCATGGAATATCTAAACGTATGCAATTATAAACCACATTATGGGAAAATAGTTAACCTTTGTGTAGCATTTAAGAGTTTACAAAGTACTTTCTCAGACATTATCTCATCTGATGCTCAAAACAACCCTGTGAGAGAGGTATTATTAACCCCACCTATTTGATCAGTGAAGACAACAAGGCACAGAGAGGGAAAGTGATTTGCCTAAAGCTGCCTAGCTATTAAGTGGAGCTGAGATTCTCCCCCCAAAATCTGTGGTCTGTCTCCCGCACCCACAATTCTCTTGTGGCACCATAAGCACCAATGCCAACTTAGGCTTTTTCAAGCAGGCTCTCTCCTTTGCACACAGCTCCAACATGCTCTGGCTCTGCTCCCCTCTGCATCTTTCTTGGCCACCCCCCACCAGTGGCCAAGGCTTCCCACATGAGCCCTTGCTACAGGAGGATCATAAGCTACCATTTCTAGAGCAAAACTGCTTATTTTCTTACGTACCAAATCACATGTAAGCATTTCTGCAATGTATACCCATCATCTCTGTAGCCAAGGAAGCCACACATCTGGTAGTAACAGGTGCTGTACTTATTCTGTTTAAAATGATTCTTGCCATGTGACAGTTCATGTAAACAGCAAACAGAATTCTACCCAATCAAGAATCGCTCTTTATTTGAAATTCTTAAAAGAGACTTGTCTCACTGTAAGCTAATCTTGTGAGAGTTCATTTTGCCCACTCAATATTTAGCTTGATTTGAGAAACTATCTGGAATATTCTTTATTGGGTTCCTCTCTCTTTTTTTCTTTCCTTCTCTCCCCGCCCTCCTTTCCCTCCCTCCCTCTAACCAAGACTGCCTATGATGGATAAAAGCAATGCTTGAGTTCTAAAATCTGTTCTTCAGAGTTCTTCATTATGCTTAAATGTTCCCCTTTTGTTTTAAAGGACATTATCCTGCATTAGATGCAAGCAATTAAAAGCATCATTAGATAAAACTGACATTTATTTTAGAGCAAAAGTAAACTCCAATTTAGAATGTATGTCAGGTCCCTTCTTTGCCAGTTACATAATAAATCATCTTGTTACAATAATCTTTATTTTCATCTTAATTATTATTTAAATTTTTTTGCTTACAAATGACAACACTCTAAGGACCACATAAAACATGCTCTTAGACAAAGCTCCAGCAAAAGTGGTTTGTGATTTAGGGAGAACAAGAAGAGATACTATTTATAATTGTACATATTTAGATAATTGTACATGCATGATCCCTTTAGACCAGGGAAAGCAAACAGAGCAGAAAGCTTTCCCACTAAATAAAACATGTACCCTCATATGGTCAAACTTGAGTTTTCCCCACCCCGACCACCCCCTCATATTAGTCAAGGATAACTTCCCCAAATACCTGGTATTAATAGCACTCTTTTATGAATTGAAATTTTAGTCACTTAGAATTCATGTTCAAAAGACATGGGTGGTTTGAGATTCAAAATCATTCTTTACAGGAACTTGCAGCCAGAATCCCAGATTCAATTTATTAATGTGCTCACCAATAACTAAAGAGCGTTTTAGCAATTTAGTCTGAGGTTTCAAACTTAACAAGAAACAATAAGAGTGGCAGGTCTAGTGCCAAGGGGATTCTAGGCCCATTATCCAGATGGGGGCTTGCAAGGTGACTGACCATTCCAGATGCCTGGGACTGCGAGATTTCCCAGGACATGGGACTTCAGGTGCTAAAACCAGGACTGTCCTGGACAAACCAGGTTGGTTTCCCTAGATTCGGTTTTAGGGAAAACCTCCCCCTGGAACTAGGGCACATACGGAGGAGGAGCTGCTCCTGGGAACAGGGCAAAAGCTGCACTAGAGCCAGAACACAAACTTGGAGCCGGCCGAGAGGCTGTGATGTGCAATCCAGGGGTACTAAATTAGAGCTTTTACTGACCCGCTACTGAGGACAAGATTGGCCCCTGAGCAGGAGACAGGCTGAGTCTGCAGCTGGGGCACAGACGGCCACACAACAGAGCCTGGAGCAATATGGGAAGAAGGCCTTTCCTCCTCACCTGTCTTCTCTTTGCACTTTTCTGCTAGCCTGAGTGATCTGCTGTCCTTGCTCTCACTTAAGCTGGAATGCACCACTTTATACTTGAATGTGTGTGGGTAGAGTTGAGCTCCCACTGCAACACTGGCAAAAGGAGATAAAGATCACACCAGAGTTCTAGGGCTTCTCTGCTTTTGAGAGGGAAAAGTCACTGTACGTTATTAAAAACATATAAACTTAGTACTCAGTTTGAGTTTGTGTTATACTGAAGCACTTTTCATGGGAAGGCAACAGAAGTTCTTCTACTCTCTCCACAGGCAGCTAGGGCACACTGCTGCATCTAGTGTGATCAAGATTAAGCACCCATTTATTCCACTTATTAAATAGAGGATCTTGACTTGTTTTGGACCTTTCTGAGACAAACTTTCCTCATCTGAAAAATGGGCAGGATAGCTCAGAATTTGTAGGGAGTTTCTAAAAATTACATAAGATAACAAATGTAGCGTGCTATGTCTGATACTAGTAGATGTTCAACAAATGTTAGTTATTTCCCTTTTTTTTTCCCTGCCAATATCCTGTCTGCAAATGAAAAACTAGGTCACTCAAATTTGGAAAAAAATGTTCATTATCACCATTGATTACTAATCAATAGCAGCATCATGGGAACAAATTCTGTTTATTTTCTTTTTCTTTTCTTAGCCTTCAATATCTAAGTTTTTTTAATATCTGTACTTGAAAATTTTTAAAATGCACTTGGACAGTCAATTCATCTACATACTTATGTGGTGTCTGTCTAAAAGTAAGCTTGTTTCTACACAAGAATCATAAATAACAAGCCCATTCTGAGCACTTCACTGGATTCAACTGTCCTCTAAATAAAATCATGATTTGTCAGTAGAAGGGTGAATACTACACTTAAAACCTCTGAAGCTGATATTTACTTATATCACCAACACAAGCATCAAGCAGAAGGTGACAGAGTTCACCACCATTTTGAACAACAATAAAAATGACCAAAAAAAAAAAGGACAGAAATCAGGAATTCTTTCTGTACTAATATATAAAAGTCAATACAGTCAATAATTCTTCCTATATCTTGTCCATTTAACAACTTTCCAAGTCATTATAAACCAGGACGCATCATAGGAGCTTGTGTAAAAAAGGCAGCTAGCAGAAGGATTATTTTTCTTAATTTTGATGTTTACTACAACTGAAAATTAAGAACTATTACTGTATGCCAGGGACTGACCTAGACATTTTATATATGTATATATAAATATATATATAATATATTTATTAGATAAATTGGTTCAACATTCACAATAATTCTGTGCTGCAGGGACTGTGATTATCCCCATGTTACAGATGAAGAAACTAAGACTTGGAAAATAGCCCAGGGTCCCAGAGTTGGTGACAGCAGAAATAAGACTTAAACCTGTGTCTATCAGACTTTAAATCCCATACTCTTTAGCCATTAAACTATATAAGAGAAAAAGGGGAATTTTCCTCCTTTTCAGTAACATTATAATTCTAACCAAGAAATATATTGAACCAGTTCATTTCATCTTAAGGCTCTAAAAGCATTAAATGATGTATCATAATAAGTACTTTGGTTTTACCCTCCAAATTGTCCATATACCAAGATCTGTGAATTGTTTTCCAGGAGTTTCATGCTCTGGATTACACTTACTATCCTACAGAAAATAACACTGCCAAAGAAGTTCTTTCTCCAAACTAACTTCGTAGATTTGATGTAAGTAGTTTAAGCAAACGTCCTTTAATGTTCTCTTCATCCTGACTAAGGAAAAAAACTAAAAAGCTCTGAGTTTCATTCACTTCAAAAACTGAATCTCAAAAGATTTGGGGAAAAAAAAGTTCTCATTTTCAACTCAACTTTCAAAGGTTTTTAATGGTTAATTTGATATCCTAGAGTATTCAGCAGTATCCCTTAATGAGCTTAAAACTGAACTTTTTTCCTACAGACTCGATTTTCAGATAATGATTGAAGACCACCTCACCCTGCCTTCCTTGTGCATTGATGCCATTAGGCTCAATCAAAGTCAAGCATGAAGGTGAACAGATATTAATTTAAGACCATTTAGAGCTACATTCTCTGCATCACCCACAACAAGCCTCCTTTATTAGCCCCTGACGGGGGCTTCATTAGTTGGAACAGATCAAAAGTTAAGTGGAAAAAAACCCAGCCTGGAATTCAGACGTCTTTCCTATTCCTCTTATTTGTGGAGGTCAGTTCAGAGACAATGGCAAACATCGTGGCTCAAAAGAGAAGGTTGTCTCTGAATGTAAATCAAATTAATAGGTTTAAAATATGGTGACACACCTGAGATTCACAGTTGAATTTTTCTATACTTTTTTCTTTTGGCAGAAATAAATCACATTGGCCTCCTCTCTGTTAAAGATATTTCAAATTGAGTATCAGACCTCCAGTTGAAACTAAGTACGGTAAAAATAGAAACACTTGTCTTTTCATTGAGGATTTCCCCTCTGTCTCCACATGCCCAGCTTGCCTTGAGTGGGATGCCCCTGATACTGCTAATAAATATCCCCTGAATTCATCAATTTCTCTCCATTCCCTTTGATCACCCAGTTCTTACTCAAGCTGCCACTCTGCCCGTTGAGACATAGTGAGGCTTATGCTCTGTTTCCAGGGCTTTCACCTAATTTCCCCCATTCTGTCTAATGTATGCATGCATCATGCCCATGCTCACTTGCTCAATACCTGGTTCACTCAAACATCACCCTGTACAATCTATGTCTACCTGATCAACGCTCTAATCTTAGCAAACATTTTCTCTTCCTTTATTTTCATCACCCTTGTACTTGAGAATCTCAAAAGGCTCTTCCGGTCTGGATAGGCTCTTCATTCACATTTTATTGAGCCACTTCCTTCTTAGCCACGGAGTTCTCGGGTGCTCATCTCTCCCAACAGGATGCTTTGAGAGTGCTAACGTATTTCCAAAAAGTTTCCCATTATAGAATAAAGTGCAATCCCCTGAGCCTGACTTCTAAGGCTTTCCAAGGTCTCACTGTGTTGGTGGACTTTTTTTTTCTCCAATCACTCCAGATTACATTGACCTCCTCTTTTCTGAAATCTTTTAGCATTTATATCTAAATCATTTGCCCTTGAGCTGAATTCTACGCTTCTCTGTACTATTTCAAAAAGGTCTTATGTGTATTTCTGCCCTGTCCTATCAGCAACTAAATGCTAAACCTTCATATTATATTTCTTTTGTAGCATCTGGTTCACCACCACACATATCATAGGCACCCAGGAGATGATTATTAATTCAACAAGACTGAATGAATGAATGGAAGAACAAAAATATAGTGCTACCTCAAAACATAAAAAAGCACACACACAAAGAATGTTCATAGAGAAGTAAAAAGCATAATTTAGGGTAGAAAACCCTAGGTGTTTTCCCAGACCACATGATAAATCTTAAACATTATTTTTAGAGGGGCACCTGGGTGGCTCAGTCGTTAAGCATCTGCCTTCGGCTCAGGTTATGGTCCCGGGGTCCTGGGATCGAGCCCCGCATCGGGCACCCTGCTCCACGGGAAGACTGCTTCTCCCTCTCCCACTCCCCCTGCTTGTGTTCCCTCTCTCGCTGTGTCTCTCTCTGTCAAAAAATAAATAAAATCTTAAAAAAAAAAAACATTATTTTTAGCCAGTTCTTGAAGATGGGGGAGATAGGTTAGATACTATTCTAGTTCCCTTCTTTTATTTTGGCAGGGGATCAAGGGAGGTGAATTTAGCCCACCAACTGCTTGCAAATTAGCCATCTCTTTCCTTTTCTCTCAAAAAGTAGTCTATAGAGATATCCTGTAGAGGAGAGAAGGCAAGGTGAAAGAGGAATGAGAGGGAGAGAGAAGTCAGTCATTCATCACTGCCACAGCTGGAGGAAGGAAGCCTTCCTCTGCCCAGAAGGCAGGAACAAATATCACTCATCCGAGGCCACTGAGCAAATCTTTGCAGGGAATAAAAACTTCTAGGGACTGGAGAACCTACTAAGGGAAGAAATCTCTTCACAGCTGATGAGGGTCAGCCACACAAAAGGTTTTCAGGGTAAAAACCCAAATGCCTCTGAGTCAGTCTGACTACATGAACAGGAAGGACGGAGAAATGGACCATGACTCCAAAGGGGGCAGATGAGTAAGTACAGAAAAAAGACAGTTTTTATTCCATCAGAAAACCTCAAAGATGACTGTTCAAGATACCTAAGATGGATATGAACCCCTTTCAAAGGGGTTCAGAGGTTGCTGTTAGCTTAGAAGTTTCTACTTACTCTTTCAGAAGAGGTGAAAGTATGGGATGGCTTGGTTTCTCCAGAGTCTATGAAACTAAAGCCAACCCAGCAAAAACTGGTTTTAGTAGAAACAGCAGAAGAGCATTTTGAGTTCAAATTTTATGAGCCACCCAGGCTCTCAGTAGTCACAGGGAGGGGGAAACCCACCAGATCAGGGACCAGAGGAAAGACCGGCCCAGATTCTTGAGCACAAATTCTTCTCTCATACACTTTTTTATGCATGTGATAAGACTGTGCTCCTTTAAGTAGACAGAAAATCCTGTTGAGAAGGATTCACTAGCTCTTAAATAATTTGAAGTTTTTGTAACAAATTTTTGTCCTTGGAAAGAAAAGTCTGTAGATAGGACTGTAACATTAATAAAACCTTAGGTAGCCAAAGGAGTACGCTTTGATTTAACTTGTGTTTTCAGTATTATGAAAGCTTTAGTAATGCTGGAATGTTTCACATACAAATTGCTGTAATGTGTTTGGTTTAATAAGACTTGGAAATGGAAGTAGTTGCTACTGATAAGCCCAGATGGCAATACAATGGTATGCTGAATTAATCTGATATTCCAAACAATATTGGACTTTTAAAATAATAGATGTAGCAATAAAATAGTATTCTAATTAATTATAATCCAGAGTATAGGCACCATTGGTGGTGCAGGAGGGAGGCTTTGGGGACTTCAATGTAAAATTCAGTCTTTTTGCCATTTATGAAAATTTAATTCCACGTAGTCCATTTTTTTTTACATTTCCAATTTTCATCCATGCATCACATCTGAGCATGAAATTGTACAATATAGGCAAAAGACAAGGACAGCAGAGGGTCACAGATGTGTGTATTGGAAGGAAATGAGGCAGGGTACTGCTCCTCCTCTGGGGACAAAGCTTCTGGGATGTCCCCACTTGCCCTCCTCTGAGGGATGATCCTCAGCTTTGTACGCCAACAACTTTGTTAGATACCAGGGGAGTGGTTCACACTAACAAATGCTCACACATTTCACTATCATTTGAAATGAGATGATTTTGAGACATGCCTCTTGACATAATAAAGCATCTTTCCTCATCATACCAGTTGTCTTGGTCATGGGGCCATAAGATTCCATCCACTCAATTGGTCCTCTCCTAACAACGTTGGATATACGCCACTGCCTTCTACATGCTCTCCTCCCTCCTTTTAAATGTCACACTAATTCCGGGGTGCCTGGGTGGCTCAGTTGTTGGGAGTCTGCCTTCGGCTCAGTTCATGATCCCAGGGTCATAGGATGGAGCCCCGCATTGGGTTCCCTGCTCCGCGGGAAGCCTCCTTCTCCCTCTCCACCTCCGCCTGCTTGTGTTCCCTCTCTCGCTGTGTCTCTCTCTGTCAAATAAATAAATAAAATCTTTAAAAATAAATAAATAAATAAATGTTACACTAATTCCATATTCTGTAAGCACCTTCTCTTAGATGTCGGCATTTTCAGCCCTGCCACAATTTTGAATCCACTGATAGAGTCAAGCTCTGTCTAGGGTTACACCCTGACTTCTTGATTGGAAACTCTGAAGTTTGGATATTCTTCAAGTGCTTATCGGTGTCCATGTACAAACACTGTCCTGGATGGAGTATTTTAACAGAAACTCAAACTTGCCCTCTGTGTATTCTTAAAATTCATTTCACTCTCAGCATTATGGGTGTATTTCCTACCTCCAGATAGCCACTCCTAATGTAGGCACCCCTGCTCATTTTGTATGAAAGCTTACTTTATTTTCCCAAAGATTTCTGTGGTAGGAAATGTTGCCCACAGTCAAGTTCCTAGTAAAGCCCTAACTGGTAGAGGTGAGAGAGGGAATGGTGACAGCAAGCATCTTACCAGTGAGACTGTAACTTCAATCAATAGGTTGCATGATCCCTAATATGATAAATCATGGGCAATAAATATTGTTATCCATAATAAAATATAGCATTACTTCGAGTTAAGTCTTAAGTCCATTAGAATTAGATATTCCCCCTCAGTTATTTAGCCAATAGATCACACTGAAGAAAATGTAGCTGTACTAGCAGTTTAGTAAAATGAAATTAATTATTTAAAATAAAATTGGTGGAAATACAGTAATACATTTACTTGATAAATGCATTCGTGTGTTGTTTTAAGTGGAATGCAATGGAGTAGGGAGTAGATATGATAACAACAGAGAAATTAGAAACAAATGAGGTGGATCGTCTCATCATCCATGAAATAAATCCACCTTCTTGATTTTGGGATGGAATAAGGCAAAGAGGGTAGCAGTGACCTACAGAGCCTTTCAAGATATGTTGTATCTACTTAATAATATAGCCCTGTCCTGTTTTTGAGACAATAGCCAAGGGGACTCCTCCTATTATTCACAGATGGAGCAGGGGAACCAGGACATTTGAATAGCCAGCACTTACTGATTGGACCAGTGCTCACTGGGATCCTGAAAGGAGAGCAAAACAACTCACTCACCCATACCTACCTCTCAATCCTACTGGAGATCAAATTAAAAAGGGCAGCATAGCACCTTATTCATCTTTGTACAACCCAACAGCATCCAGCAGAAGGCCTTACACAGAGAAAGTGCTAAGACATTTATCGAACTGAAATGTATGGTGACAAATACCATGCTTTAAAAGTGTTAAAGGACTGTTTGATATGCTCAGTCTAGTCAAAAACATTGTATTTAAGAGACAGAAGTTTGGAAAAGGTGGTTGGTAGAAAGCCAGTTTGGCTAACAGATAGTTTGAGCGTCTGACAGCTGCATTAAAAGCAGAAATTGGTAAACAACTTCCCATAGTATGGTAAAAGCTTCATTAAGGCAGCTCTGAGTCCCAAAGAAGGGTGGAAAAGCTGAGAAAAAACAAAAGAGGAGGCAGATAAATGTTTTGTTTAGAGCTGTTTTAGGCTCACAACAAAATTGAGCAGACAGTACAGAGATGCCCTATATAATCCCTGGCTACCCCCCTCATTATCAAGACCTCGCACCAGTATACTTGTTACACTCGATGCACCTACACTGAGATGTCATCATCACCCAAAGTCCATAGTTTACTTTAGGGTTCACTCTAGGTGTTGTACATTCTGTGGGTTTGGACAAATTTATAATGACATGTATTCACCATTAAAATATCATACAGAATAGTTCCCCTGCCTTAAAAAGACTTTGCGCTCTGAGCATGGACTCTTAATGCTTTAATATGCCACAGGAACAGAAACCCTCTACTTCTGTTCCACATTCAGACCCATCTTGAAAGCACAGCAAACAGTCAGGGAATCTTGAGAAGACCAGTTTTTGAGTCATCATTATCAACAATGAATAAATACTGAAAGGAGTGAGACTTCAAGCCCAGGAAAACAGAAAGAAGAGAGAGTCCACAAGGTTGAGAGGAGGCATGAGAAGCTTTAGGAAGCTTTTGAGACACTCAGCTGGGGAAGTTTAGTGCCCGCTGTCCAAGCAATTTCTATTCTTCTCTTCTGTTTCTCCTATTTCCTCCCAGGACAACACTCGGATTTTAATGCCCTTTAAGGAGTCCCTAAAGAGCAATGACTGTCAGGGATCCTCCAGGTGGCTGACTGAAGCCTCAGGACTCTTCACTCCATGCTTGGCTATTGTGTCCATCCCAAACCTCGGTTTTGGCACTAATTGATCTGGTCTGGCTCAGCCACTATAAACAAATATCCTGTCCCAGTGGAAAACAGGAGTCACATCAGTTATGTTTAAGGTTTCTCATGGGTTCATAGGATGTTAGAGCAGGAAAGATCTATGGTTAGACAACATAGTCCAATCAAGGTATTTAAAAAGGATGAAACTAAAGTCCAGAGAGGTGACATGATTCCTAGGATCATACAGAGCATTACTGAGTGACCCAAGACAGAAGTCCTGGCTCCTGACTCCCTGTCCAGTGCTCCAACCACTATCCACACATCATATGTATGTGCTATTCTCCCTTTACATAGCCTTTTGTTATTCTTTTTTTTTAATTTTATTATGTTATGTTAGTGACCATACAATACATCGTTAGTTTTTGATGTGGTGATCCACAATCCATTGTTTTCGTATAACACCCAGTGCTCCATGCAGTACGAGCCCTCCTTAATACCCATCACCGGGGTAACCCATCCCCCCACCCCCCTCCCCTCTAGAACCCTCAGTTTGTTTCTCGGAGTCCATAGTCTCTCATGGTTCATCTCTCCTTCCAATTTCCCCCCACTTCATTTTTCCCTTCCTTCTCCTAATGTCCTCCATGCTGTTCCTTACGTTCCACAGATAAGTGAATCCATACTACTCAGCCATCAGAAAGGATGAATACCCAACTTTTACATCAACATGGACGGGACTGGAGGAGGAGATTATGCTAAGTAAAATTAGCCTTTGTTATCCTGAATTGCTCTCTGTCCATATATTTTTCCCAGGCCAAACCTTTAATGGAGTGTATGTGCCTGTGTCTGTGTGTGTGTGTGTTCAGCAGAGCACCTGTGCTGGAAGAAGAGCATACAGAGGTCTAGGGAGCGTCTGTGTGCTCACTCGGGCCCTCTGGTGTTCTGCCAGGCAAATGCCAGCATTTTCATAAGTAATATTCCTCTAACTGGTGTGTTCTCCCATATAACCCAGACCTCAAACAGAAGTCTCCTCCCCTCCTTGAGATCTAAACTGTTTTCGCCTAAACTTCCATTTGATTCTCTGTGTACATTCACAGACTTCCCTCAGATTGCTGTGATTTTTAGAGCAGGTTCCAGCCTTGAGTTTACCTATGGTTCTAGCTTCTTTTCTAACAAATACTTCCAGTTATGGACTAGCTACTGGGAGGAATGTGACATTCCCTGTTCTACGTTCTATGTTTCCATATGTGGAGTATTCCCACCAAAAACAAAACCATCCACCCAAGACGGCCATGTGCATTTGAGAAGCTTTCAGTGAGGCCCTTTACATCAAAACGATGCAAACCACTTGAGGCTGGCCAATAGACATGGCTGTTTTTGTTTTTGTTTTTAAGTTTCCTCCCCCAGGAATTTTTTACTAGCCAGGTAACCCTCCTTGGCAACCTAGCTTTTTACCATCTCCCTGGCTTTTTTACTCTTCCTTCCCATTCTCTTGTTCTCCTTGCCTCCTCCTTTGAGGATTGCTTGGGATTCTGTATTCTTCTCATTCTGCTATCTAAAACAATGATTCTCAACTGAGGGTAGGGTGATTTTGACCCCCAGGGAACATTTGAAAATGGCTAGAGACATTTTTGGTTGTCACCTTGAGGGGGCAGTACTAGAATCTAGGTAGAAACCAGGGATGCTGCTGAACATCCCACAGAGCACAGGACAGGCTCCCACGGCAATGAATTATCCAGCCCCAAATGTCATGGGATTGAGAATCCTGGGGTTGAGACATTCTTAGCTAGAGAACTTGGCTGTAGCCAGTTCTATTCTCAAACACAGTTCTACGCTTATCCAAATTTCTTCCTACCTCCTTAGAAAGTGGCTATAGTTTAAAATAGCACGTCTTTATTTCAGTTTTCCTAACAAGATCCAGATTAAATATCACTTCCTCTTGCAGCCTTCCCTGATCCCTCTTTCCACTCCTCCATCTGTGCTTTCATGGCACTTCTGCACACCACCATCCTATTCATCCGTTTTGTCAGACCATAGCAGCATCAAGCATTCCCTGTTAGTCCCCCTAACACAGACCCTGGCATAGAAGAGGCATTTAATAATGTTTATGGAATTGAGTTCAGTGATCATAGAGCAGCTCCCCCAATCTCAGTACCAAGACTGACAGAATGGTAGAGACTGCGTTGGCAGCAGAGGGCAATCATAATTCCTGTTAGGCAGAGAAGGCACACATGCCATGGGAATGACTATATGACAATGCAGTATATGGCCTTAGTTAAAAGACCACTCACTGATCCTCTCAGTAAAGAGATCCAAAGATGACTAAGCACAGCTATCAGAAGTACCCATTGTCAACAGAGGATATCAACCAGACGAGACTGTTGCCTTTCCAATTTTCAGTGACTGGTATCACAGCTTGCAATTTGCATTGCAATCAGAACATTTTAAAGGAAGAGGTGTAACAGCCTATCTAAGTATTGCTAAAGCATACATAAATGCCCATTTTTCTTGACTGAGTAATGATAAGTGGTTCAATTATTTTAGAATTAGCAGTAATTTTCCAAAGCTTTGTGAGCAGTTCATGAAGTAATGGAATTTCAAATGGTAACTTCTAGATAAACAATCAGTTAGTGAAATAGGAAAAAAATAAAAGATGTCCATATAGAAAGAAGAGCATTTATTTAAAAAATAAAAAAATTACTACATTTCTTTTTTTTACTATGTTCAGTTAGCCACTGTATAGTACATCATTAGTTTTTGATGTAGTGTTCAATGATTCATTCGTTGCGTATAACACCCAGTGCTCTAATCAGCCATTTTGATCTCATCTTCCAAATATTGTTACATCAAGCCATCTAACCATGACATATATAAGCACAACTGAAGTATTAGGCAATATCATTTATATATCTTTTAAAAAAGTCAGTGACAATCAAACTTGGATGCTGAGGATAGATATCTCATCATTTTGCTTATTTAAAAATAAAAATAAGTCAAAAATAGTGGAGAGAAAGAACAAACAGTGGCAGAAACCATCTGGATTTTGCATGACTTCATCCCTGCCAATGTTAATGGCTTTCTGCCTATTACTGTGTTACTGATTAACCCTTTCTCTTGCCTCAGCTTTAGACCACACCCCTGGAGCAGATCCTGCTTACTTGTAGACCCAACAGCTACCGCTCCTTCCTCCTTGTTGGTAGATTGTTCCAGTAGCCCTGGTTGTTTGCCTCAGAGCACAGTGGCCCCTCCTGAGCCCTGCTGGGGAATCTTAGTTTAGTTAGTCTAACTGAATATTTCTCATCCTTCTTTCCCCTCATTGCCCACCAAGAGAGCCTTTGTAGACATTTTTTTTCCTCAAATACTCCCCAACTCCCTCCACATGAAATTTTAACACCACAGATCTACTGTACATCTGTTTATGTACTGTGGCCTTTGGAGGACAACAAACCGTTGTAACATCTAAGATTTTTTTTGTCCCTGTGGTAGGCAGAATAATGGTTCCCCAAATATTTCCATATCCTAATCTCTGGGACCTGTAGATATGTTAGGTTATATGGCAAAGGGGAATTAAGGTTGCAGATGGAATTGAGATTGTTGTTCTGCTGAATTTTAGATGGAGAGATTATCTTGGATTATCCTGGTGGGTCCAGTGTAATCACAGAGTCCTTAAATGGGGAAAAGGAAGGCAGAAGATCAGAAAAGAGGAAGAGAGGATCATGAAAGAGACTCAGCTGATCATTGCTGGCTTCGAAGATGGAGGAAGGGAGCCATGAACCAAGGATTGCAGGCAGCCTCTAGAAGGAGGAAAAGGCAAGGAAATCAATTCTCTCCTAGAACCTCCAGAAGGAACACAGTCCTGCCTGCACCTTAATTATAGCTCAGTGAGACACATTTTAAGCTTCTGAGCTCCAGAACTGTAAGATAGGTCTTTGTAGTTTCTAAGCCACTAAGTTTTTGGTGATTTGTAATAGTAGCATAGAAAACTAAACCCCTCCACAACCCAAACCAATTTTTGTCCTTATGATGGCAATTCTGCCACCATTGAGAATGCATGATCTAATTCCATCATTGTATTTCTATTCCCTACTTAAGTACTGAATTAGAAAGAGGCATGTGAAAGAATTCTGGCCAAAAAGACATGATAGGGAGTCTTCTGGAGGTTTCTAAGAAAGGACTTTTTCTTTTGATTTTGAAAAAAAAAAAATGGAAATAACCATAAAGAGAAATCTCCTGTTGTTTCTCTACAGATGTTGTCATTTACATGAAATACTTAGACCTGTTACAATGAGACAAGGAGGGCAGGAGGATGAGGAGGAAGCCCACGTGCTAAAGACAGTAGAGCAGAAAAATGGAAAGAAGCTAAATCCTTGCTGCTTTCATTGGGCATTGACATAACCAACCCTGGAATTGACATACCTCCTGCCTTCTTGTTAGGTAGGAAGATAAATGCACTTGTTATCTAAGCCAGTTTTGGATTGGGTCCAAGGCTTGCCATCAAAAGCAGCCTTTCTTCCCTTTACCAGAAATGTACTCAGTGTGTAAACAAAACACCCACCACTAGGTATCTCCTCATTAGCTGAAAATTAGTATGGTCAACAGAAATATTTGAAGTAAGAGATCACTTCAGTCTGAGAGATGATAAGAATGAAATGCTAATTAGAGATGTTGAGAGACAGTTAAAACTCCCTTGAACAGCACAGAAGGTCCTCTCTGAGCTGGCCTTTGCCCATATTCCCAGCCTATTCTCTCTCACTTACCCATCTCCCCAGCCCCCGGCCTGAATTCCTGCAGCTCAGTCACACTGAACAACTTGCCATTGCAAATACATGCCTCTCCATACCTGTGCAATTGAATGATCCCTAGAGCCCTTTTTACCTGGCCAATACCTTCCCATTCTTCACAATTCAACTCCTATTGGCTTCATGAAACCAACACTGACATCAGCCCTGCCCAGAGAGAATTAATCATTCATGATATTTCTTTACCTATGTTCCCACAGAATCTTAGGCACATCTTCATCTGCACTTTTCAAATTGTTAGAATTGCTGTGATTGTAGGAACCAACATCTGACTCCCCTCTCGCTAACCTGAGCTCTAAAGGCAAAACCTGTGGCCTTCGTATGTAACCTCTGCTCCTAGTACTGCATCTGGCCCTGAATGGGAGGGAAGAGGGAAAAGGAAGAAGGGAGGGAAGATAAATATGAATGAGAGAGTGTGAGTCTATAGCTTGGATGAGACATCAGAAGTGAAGATACCATTTGGGGAGCAATCAGCACACAGATGATAGTTGAAAGGGAAAGCCTGGATGAGATTGCCAAGAAAAGTTCCTTCAGAAACATTTACCACTGGGGTGGGAGGCAGTTTCCAGAAGAAGGGATCAGCAGTGGTGGATGATGCCGAAGGATCAAGAAGGAAGGAAACTGAGTAAAGGCCTTGGACTTGGTCTCTGAGAGATAACCTCCAACAAAGTAATTTCACTAGAATGAGAAGAGAAGAGGACAAATGGCAGGGAGCTAAAATGAGAGTAAACACTGAACTGGTGTGCCCACGGTGAGCACACGCTGCGTGTGCAAGTGTTTGACGAGAAAAGGAAGGGAAAAAATATATGACTCCTTGTCTTCTTTTGTTCCATACTCATATAGGCTGATAACCCTGAAAACATTTTTATTTAATTAAAAAAAAAATACTAATGCCTTTATACATTTTGGTCCATTCAGGACTAAGACCTGTAAGGATTTTACCAAACAAGTCATCAGGTGCCTATCCTGAACAAAGGAGAATATAAAATATAGTTCTCTCTAAATTGGGCTGGTTTGGCAGCCTGGAGATTAGCTACATGGCCTGGTTTCAAGGATAGGCCTCTGCTTCAGGAGAAAAGGCGCAAGATAGGAACCAGCACACCTGAGTCCCAGTACTAGACTTTCCATGAACTCATACTATGGCCTTTACTATGTCATTCATCTCTCTGGACCTCAGTTTCTCCCTTTCGAATCTGCTGTGGTTCTCTGATCCTACTCATTGGTACTGGGAAACAATTAGACTTTTCAATGAACATTTGCCTATTAGTTCAATGTGCAAAGCATTAAGCTAAGAGGCTAATTCTTCTAATGGAAAACTCTGATCCCTATTATCACATAAATCCCTCCTGGGAAAGGTAACAATCTGAGCTTTTATTATCATTAACACTAATGTGGAAATGTTTCCTTGGTTATAATAATAATGGCAAACATTTCTTAAGAGCTTACTGCATGCTAGACCTCAAGTTTAAAACTTTATATGATTTTCTTTTTTAATCATCACAAAAACCATAGCGGTGAAGGCTATTGTTATCCTCAGTTTACAAATGAGGGAAATGAGTCTTAGAGAAGTCACCTACCTAATGTCAACACATAGTGGTATCACTGGGCAACTGCCAGACCAATGGCCTCAAAGCCTGTTGTATTAGTCAGGGTTCTCCAGAGAAGCAGAATCAATAGGATGTGTAGATAGACAGGTAGAGAGGAAGAGAGGTAGACAGTTAGGGATTTATTTTAAGGAACTGGCTAATGCAGTTATGGAAGCTGGCAAGTCCAATTTCTGCAGGGTGGGCCAGTGGCCTGGAGACCCACAGAAAAGCTGTCGATGGTGCAGTGCAAGTCTGAAGACTGCTGCAGAACTCCCTCTTGCTGGGAGGAAGCCAATCTTTTGTTCTATTCAGGCCTTCACCTGATTCGATGAGGTCCACCCACATTAGGGAAAGCAATCTGCTTTACTCAAAATCCACTGATGTAAACATTAATCTCATCCAAAAACATCCCTGTAGAATGTATTCAATAATATTTTTAAAGGTATTAGTTTACTCTAAAACATTTCCTTTTGTTTTTCTCATTTGGATTAATAACAATCATCCACATAATTGTCAGAAGTTTGAGAGTTATCGCTGACTCTCTCTTCTCTCTCACACTGTACATCCAATTGCTTGCAAAAACCTACTGATTCTACTCCCTAACAGTTCTCCTATTTGTCATCTCACCTACATCCTCGCTACCACAGTTTTATTTAAGGCCTTGTCACTTGTTGCCTGGACTATTGCAATAACCTACTAACTCATCTTGCTGCCTACAGATGGATTGGGTTTCTCTGCCCATCTTTCAACCTGCTGTCAGAGGGGCCTCCCTAAAACACAAACCTGGCCATGTTTCTGCCCTGTTTTAAATCCTTCAATAGGCCTGTCTCCTTGGTTTGGTAAACAGGTCCCTTACAAGCCTGTTCTCATCTATTTTCCAGTCTCATCTCCCATCATCCACCCATAAACCCCCAGATTCCTTGCACCCTGCCTTGCAAAAACATTGGCGCTCCCTTAAAATTGCCATACTCTTTCTTGGTTCCACACTTTTGCAAATGCTGTCCCCCTCTGCTTCAAATGCCAGCCGCCTTTATCCCCAAATCAGTTCAAACAACATTTCATGAGAGTGTTTCCCGAGATTTCTGGGCAAAACAAAGTACTTTCATACATTCCCTCCCAGAGCCTCAGTATAGAAATTTTCCAACCACAGAAAGTAACTCCCAGTCTAGAATGTAAATCCCCAGAAGATAGTGTTGTGTTCTGTTCATGTTGGTAACCTCGACACCTAACTACATAGTACCTGGATATATGAGACCAGGTACTTTATAAAAGTATTAAGAGACCTTAGCAGAAATATGACCTTCTACAGATCACATTTGTGGTCCCCTCACCCCTTAATGGATAAAAAAAAAAAATTCTTGTAATCTCATAATGTAATACAGAGCTTAAAAATCACTGAAGGTATCTAGATGCAGCAAGTAGCCCCATTTTTCCTTGGAAAGGATTATACGATATTTTTTGCCTTGCAAGGGTTAAAAAAAAAAAAGTTTCCCAACCTCCAAGGAGAGTTGGTATCCAAGAAAGGAATGATTGCCAGAATAATGAAAATGTACAGAGCTAGACTGGGCTGCACTTGCAAACACAAAGATCTTCAGATACAAAACAGGTTAGGGGGTAGAATCTTTTGAAGAGATAGGCTGAACTATAGTCTTCTTGCTGTATCCAACAGCTATGCACTTGAGTAATTGAACTGTCGGAGTAAACTGGGGAACTTTAGGTATACTCCAGACCTTGTTAGTTATGGTAAACAACACATGAAACCACAAGCCACCTTCATTATAGAGGAGATAGCTTTATAGTTCTCTGCAAACACAAAACCATCAACAATGTGGGGACATGAAGTTGTAATAAGCCTTAGATTCTGTAAGTCATTAAAATAAAACAGTGACACAGTTGTGCCACACCTACAGAAAGGATGAGAAGGTAAATTGTTGAGGGAGATAGTGATTGCAGGCCCTAATCACCATGGCCCATTCTGAGACTATTGAGAAGTGTTTTTGTCCCACCACTAACACTCACCCATCTTGGTCCCTGTTTAGGAATCGCTGCTACTGAAGGCTAGTGAAGGAAACACCACAGTTCCAATGACAGTGACATTCAGACCACTGAAGGTTTCAAAGTAAGAACAGAATAGCAAGTCTTTATTACCACCAACATGGAAAAGGTATGAGATAAAATAATGCATACCAAAAATGTTGGGAAATCAAAAACATAAATCCCATTGATGGACCGGGTCCATAAAATTGATCATAAAATTGAAATGAGGAAAAATAACAAAGGCATGTATGCCAGAGGAAGCAAATTAAACTTTATTTTTATAATTGAGAATTCCAATGCAATCTTGTGCATTTATCAATAGAAATCCTGAACTCCATGGAGCACATATTGCTTGAAATGCTAACGTCTACCCGCTTGGTCTCCAACTACTTACATGCCCTCTTCCTTCAGTACCCAGCCCAGTGCATCCCCTCTAGAAGGCCCTCCTGTAACACTCCTGATTGGAACCAATCACCTCATGCTCTGCACTTACACAACTCATGACCTGCATCTCCCTCCAGAAATTCTTTTTTTTTCTCATCTTGTCTCTAAGTTCTTGGAATCTTACCTCATATCACATCCATCTCTGTGCCCCTCCTTGATGCCTGTCACAGTGCCTTGCCTACAGCCAGCATGCAATACATCTCATCCAATGTGACCAGGGGACGTCTCCTATCGTAGCATATATAAAAGAAACCAGAGTTTCCTGTTCCACGTTCATTAATCAAGTCCTACCTCCAGCTTTTTGTTTACAAGCAAGGGAGAGAAAAGCTGAACTACAAGTTCATGCTGCTGAGATCAAGACCCAAAGCATATGGTGACCCACATGGAGGGCCCTATACCAAACACCAGGGAGAAAATCAAGGTTTCTCCAAGGAAAAATTAAATGGGGAAAAAAGGAGAAAACACCATAAATTAAGGACAGATACTGTAGCCATCCCAAGCCAGGAATACCCCTGCTGGTGCTTCATTAACCACTCCAGGATGTTAAAGTAGGACTAGGAAGTTGGGGCACAGGGAGAAAAGGCACAGAAGGGCAGCAGAGAAAAAGGCAGCCATAGCCCAACCCCCTTTGCCACTGCAGGGTTCTAGCCTAAAGCAGCCCCAAGCTGTGGGATGGGAGAAACTTTCAGTTTGCTGAATTTCAAAGTTTTATTCCATTGGACTGGACATTTTAATAACTGAAATGAGACTTTTCATATATTTAGAAGTGACTAGAGAATTAAAAGCATGAGACCAAGATACCCTCCAGAGGGGAGTGCTGGGGAAACTAGACCATCACATCTAAAGAATTAGTAGGAAGAAGAAAAATAATGCTACTTAAAAATAAAGTTACTTAAAATAAAGCAGTTGTAATTTTAAAATAAAGAAGTGGCACAATGTATTATATTCAATATGCCAGTTATATTTACACGTTTTAAGTCAGATCTTAATAATAGGGCTTCCCCAGAGTGCTTTTCTCTCAAGACTCATAGAGCACAAAAGGCTTCCATATTACTTGACAGTCCCACAGATAATTCCATTTTGGGGGGAGATTCCTTTTTTAATGAAGAAACTAAAAAGTCATTGATTTAGAAACCATAGAAAGAACTAAAATACCTTTTTTGAAAACAGGATTGAGCCATGTTTATGACAGCCAGACAGAATGTTCTAGTTCTTTCCTTCTGACCTGAGCTCTGATTTCTGTCCAATTAGTTGGTGTTCAGAACTGGCCCATACCTGAGAGGCCCTATCAGGCAGCAATCTGAGTGTTGTATGATCTGTGCTATTTTCACAGATTGAACTCCATTAGTGGTGGTGGTGGGCAGTCCTCATCTTGCCACAGACAACGGCTGAGTAGTAGACATGACTCCCATCAGTGAGCATGAAGCCTCTGGGTTAATCCTTTGGTTACCAATACACTAGGGCCGAGAGAGGCGGGACAAAATGCAGATCCTTTTCAAAGTAGAGGAGAATACCTCAACAGAAGCCTTTTCTTGTCCTTGAAACTGTTTTATTTGTTGTTGTTTAGATGGAGGCCAAACCTATGTTTGACAAATATTATGATTCATGGTTACTTTTAAGTCCAATTTTTCAGGAAAATTTAGCTTCTTTAACTTAATTTAACATACGTTGATAGAGTTCTCCAATGCCCCAGGCACGGATGAATAAGACTAGGTTGCTGATTCCCCTGAGAAGGTCACAGTCTAGGTGGAAGGCAGAGATGTCAACAGACGGGCACCACACAGTGTGTGCCATGAACATCTGTGCAATTCACTTGCCTGGCAGCCTTTTCTCCTTGTTCTAGGAGAGCACCTCAATTTAGCTTTGAGGATTGACCCTTCCCTCTGGCTTTGACCTTGTGTTTCAAGTGGGGCTTACCCCACCTGCCTCCTCCCAGCTCCAGATGGGCATGTGACTCATGTGAAGTCCAAGGTGAACAGTGCCTTCCCTAGCCCACAGTGGTTGCTTGAGTGATGGACTATAACCCAACAAGGTGGGGCCAAGCCTAGACCTCTGCTGGAACTGATGGGAGGGAACTAAGATTGCCAGAGTGGGTTGAATGGTATACTCCCAGAAGACATGTCCATCTAGAACTCAGGATGTGGTCTTATTTGCAAGAAGGATCCCTGCATATATAATTAAGGGAGGAAATGCAAGATGAGAACATTCTGGATTAAAGTGAGTCCTATCTCCAGCAATAAGTGTTGTTATAAGAAACAGAAAAAAATACACAAACACAAAGAGAGAAAGGTGATGTGACAATGGAGAAAGAGATTACAGTTATACAGCCACAAGCCAAGGAATGCCAAGAATTGCTGGCAACCACCAAAAACTTGGAGAGAGGCATGGAATGGATTATCCCTCAGAGCCTCCAGAAGGAGCCAACTCTGCCAACACCTTGATTTCCAACTTCTGGCTCCACAATTGTGGAAGAATAAATTTCTGTTGTTTTAAGCCATACAGTGTGTGGCAATTTGTTAAGGCAGCTCTGGGAAACTGGCAGTATATAATCCCACAGCTGCTGGTGGCCATCTTCCCACCACGTGGAAGAAACCTGAGGATAAAGCCAACATGCAAGAAAGCAGAACTCAGAGCTGGAACTCCTTCCTGTTGACTTCATTTTAAAATGCAGAGCTGAGCCTACCTGAAGTCAGATTTATTCCTAGACTTTCTAAGTTTCTGAACCCCAAAATCCCTCATTGGTTTGAGTCCAGATGGAGACAGTGAAATAAATGCTCTCTTTACTAAAGGTGTGTACAAAGTGTTGCAATCTCAGAAAAGAGCTCAACTAACACTACTTAAGGGAATCCAGGAAGGCTTCACTAAGTATCATTAATGCTGGGTCTTAAAGAACAAAAATAGCTTTAGGCAGACATGGAGGATGCAGGATTTCCAGAAAATGGAAGAGAATCCACACAGGCACATTAAAAAATGTTCAGGTCATAAGGTGTGGCATGGAACACAGTGAGTGAGGGGAGAAGGAAGGAAAGGTAAGAAATTAGGCTGTTTGAAGAACATTGTCTCCTTGTTCTCCCTGCAGCTTGGCAAGGCAAAGATGAGAAACATGACTGCAGAAACCAAAGTCTGCGACCTCAAAAGAAAAACAGCAAGTGGTAGTAAAAAGAACACGATTTTCCCTTGGTTTTCAATGAGTTATTCTAAGGAGAGTCTTGGATTTGGAAACAATAAGACAGGGTGGGGGTGGTGAGCAAGAGAGGTTCCACTTTCCATTGAAGCTTTATTGAGACTTTGGTAAGCAAATATGCACATTTAATAGATATGATGCATGTTGGAATTTGCAAATCAAAAGTTATCAGGTCAAATCATAATTTTGCATACTTTAAATGAAAGATGTACTAAACCTAATTTTTAGAGACCAAAGTGTCAAATCACCCATTTCTATGACCCTTGACTATGTGGACTCGGGAGTGTTTCCAGAATCACCACTGTATTACAAGAGCACAAAAATGTTCAGAAAACTGCATAATGATTAATGAGTCTTAAAATGAATCAGTAATATGAGTAAAATAGCAACAAGAAATATGAGTAAAGAAGAAAATGTTCAAAAATATTAACAAGAACACTCTAAACTTCAGGTCCTCCTAGCACTCAGGAAAAACAGCAATAAAGATCTCTAAATGGATTTTGTTTAAAAAAAAAAGATAATAGCAACCTGGGGGACACTTACCTTTTTGTTCTTTTTCACTTAAGTATTAGTTGAAGTGAAATTTTGCCAGGAAATAATTCACTTGACATCCCCCCCCCCCCCCACCAAGAAATACCCTTTTAGGAGAGCCGCCCAGTCATGCGGGACACACCCATCCCAATCTAAGTGCCCCAGGACATACCCGGCTGCTGGCCAACACGTCTTAAAGGACTTTTGTTTCAGTGGCTTAGATGCCCATAGCAGCAAGTCGCCTTACTCCCCCAGGCCCGGAACTTCTGTTGTACTTGTGCCTAAGCCAACTCACACATCTCCCTGCCTTTACCCCCACCCTAGTCCAAGCCAACCTCAGGCCTTGCCTGCAATGAATTTCTAATTCATCTTCAGCTTCCGTCTTGCCCTGCAATCCAGTTCCTACACATGATCCCCTTAAAATCTCAATCATACCATGCCACCCTCCAAATCAAATGCCTTCAAAGGTTTTCCATTGCTTGAAAATAAAATCCACACATTCTGCCATGGTCTACAAAACCAGTCAATCATGCCTTTGACTGATGTTCATCTCATGAGCTGCTACCCTTTTCCTTGCTGGGTTCTAGCCACACCAGCTTCCCACATATCTCACAAATAAACTGTAAACATGCATTTATTTCTTTCTTAATTAGACACGATTTATAACTATCAGCTTGAATTTATAATTATTAGTTTGTTTACTGGCTTTCTTTTAAAATCAGTCTCCTCACTAGAATCTATGCCCTGTGAGGCCAAAGACCACATATGTGAATTCTCAGCACCTAGCACAATCCTTGGAACCTCATATTGGCTCCAATCATTTGTCGAATGAATCAGGAATAAACAAGCTCCCCAGGGCCCAAAGTCATGGCTCTAAATACCAGAAGCCATATACCTTTAGGACATCTTACAGTCATGAATCATACCACACACTTATACCCGGAACACTCAAAGGCAGTTGAAAGAGGAGTAATACATTCAACACATTTACCTACTTTCTGATGTTGCATCCACCTATTTGTCAGACCTCGCAGAGCTCTAAACCTTAACTCAACTTTGCCCCACCAGAACTATAGGTCGTATCTGGTTCTGGTTCTCAGAATCAAGTTCACCAATCTGGGCATCAAACATGCTGTCATCTACTTAAGCTACTGCTTCTGTTTCCCAACTTAAACCTGGTCTTGAACTCTGGTTTCCTAGTTCTCCTTCCTTCCCATGAAACTTCCCATTGTAGAGCCATCCTGCTGCCCAGGCCCCAAGTCTCCCAAATGCCAGAAGGTAGGATGTGATGCTGAATCCTGACCCTAGGCAGGGTGCACCCCCTTCCATGTGGACTGCTAGCCTGTCCATCTACCTACATCTTCCAAACTACCTCCTTCCTGATATCCTGTCACCAGGATACACTTACCTGCCTTGTGCTCATTTATCTACTCACTCAACAAGCATTGTTAGAACCTCTTCTAGACCCACAGTACTATACAAGGATAAATAAGGTATGCTCTCTACCTCTGAAGGAAGACAAAGAAGTAATTAAAATACAAAGTGGTAAGATATCTATTTGTAAAGTACCTGGAAACTGACCAAGTGTTCATAGTTGCCCCTTCTACTTTGTCTTGACAAAACTTAGATCAGGCTTCTCTCCTTCCTACATGCCTCAGAACTCTGTCTGCCCCCAAATCTGAGCAAGCACTGAAAAATGGAACATGTCCCCTTATTAGTTTCCCTGGGGAATTGGTTGACCACAAGAGGAGACTTTCCTATCAGACATCACTAGTCATTTCCCCTTTGCTTGCCCAAACTTCCCTTTTAAAAATCTCCATTAAGCTTTTGCTTATTCCTCTCCACCCTGTAAAAGAAAAGACTTTTTCCCCTTCGATTTTTTCATGTTTGCAGATTTCTGAAATAGGAGCATTCTCTATTACAATAGTCTTTCTTCTGAATAAAGTCTTTCCTTATCCATGTCTAGATTCATTTTTATTTGACAGCACACAGAGAAGAGAACCCTAACTTAGCTGGGAGAAGGAAAGGAGATCAGAGAAGACTTCTGGGAAACAATCTGAGAACAGAAGAATAAGGAAACATTAACCAGACCAATGTAGGGGAAGTCAGGAATTCCAGGCGTGCCACACGGCAGGAAGTTCACATTACTCACCTGGGAACATAATTTCTTGATCTATGCTCTGTATGCCTGAATGGCACTCACCCCACTGGCACCTGGTGTTGCTCCCAAACACCTGCCCCAAGGAGCGGGCCTGTCTCCCTCCTTGGTCCAGGTCTATCCCTCTGCACACCCACACAAACACATACATGTGTACTTTTCCTCCAAACATATGTCCCTTCCCTCTCAGTATGCCATGGAAGCCTCCAGAACACTGAGGGGATCTAGTTATTGATGTGACAGATGCAGGCCCCTTCTCCACATTTTCATGGACTCTCAATCTCAGGCATCTCACACTGTTTTTGGCTCAGGCTGAGTTCCCATAGCCTAGAGATAGGAGACTAAAAGAACATGAGAAATGTAAAGACAGTAAGCTTAACTAGAAATCCCACAAGGGCAGGAACCAGGTCTGACTGGTCCAACACCATATCCATAACCTCCCAGGAACAGGGCCCACACACACAGTAGGTACTCAAGTATTTGTTGAATAAACTGTCACATCAGCTCACATGAATAGTTCCACCGAATGCAGGATTCCTTCTGGCAATAGCATCATGCGTAATTTTGAAGGGGAACACACTGGTTGCCCTTCACGAAATCAAACACAAAAGGCTGGCAATGTACTCTGTGCATCCCACTTTCCCTTAATAGTCCATTATGTGCATGCCAGCCGTGATACGTGATGCAAATGTGGCCCCAGAGTCACATGGCCCTGAGTACCACAGCCTTGGAAGTGTCTCTGAGCTGCTACGAGAGGCTTTTTTCCCCTCTCTCTCTCATTGCTACAATGCCAGAAGATATGTTTAAATCATTACTTAAAATTCTTTCCTGACCAAACCTCTTCCCAGAGCTGTTAACAAGAAACAAAATGTGCTGACTTGAGTTTCACTTTCTCTCCTTTCTCCTGCCTTCCCCTTGTGGGACCCCCAGTGAGTCATGGAATGGCTCTGGTCAGGTAACACTGAAAAAAGCCAAGAAAGAAGCCCAGTATCTGTCAAACATGCAGAAGTTAGAGAACAAAGACTCTGCAGCATGGTTTTGCTAAGGGACACGACCCAGGAAATAACTGGCACCTATTTCAACAAACTGATTGTACTATTCTTGAGCCATTTATTTTCAAGGAAACCATAATTAGTGCTTAGTTGATAAGTAATAGAATAAACTGGGAAAACACACTCCTAATTCTCAGGCCAACCTTTTCAGGCCTACAAAAATGACATAAATGGATTCTGATGCTTCTTCATTTCTGCAGGAGGGTATTTTTATATTATGTTCTCCTATCGACACAGTGAAGTACAAATTGCACCTTAAAGCTCCCATCTAGTGCTACAGTTTCCAAGCAGAATGGCTTTAATGAGGAAATTACTTTGGAAAAGGAAATAAAAGAATGTGATTTCTTTAGGGCTAGGCAAAGGAGGAGAAGCACACACTTGTCATGACTCGGGCATTCAGTTTTGAGGCATGCAGAGACCAGCTGCAAGGACAAGGGGAAACAAGGTTGCTTAACCTGGTTATAAAAGCTGATGCCTCAGGAGAAACTGAGTAGCCCAATGCCCAGAATCCAAAGAACCAGGACTAATGTAGGTTTGATTCAGAAAGAACCCCATAAATCCAGCAGCCATCGTTGGTGTTATGGATTGAACGGTACCAGAAAAACTCATATGATAACTCCTAGTAATTCAGAATGTTACTTTATTTTCATTGCAGTTGTAATTAATTAAGGGTCGTTACAAATGAGATTAAGATGAGATCATACTCATATGAAGTCATCTAATATGAAGTCATATTAGATTAGGGTCGGCCCCTAATCCTATATGACTGGTGTCCTTATAGAAAGGGGAAATTTGGAGGGATTACTTAGTGCCGGGCCTTCCACGTCTGGTTTTTTCTTCTCCTGGACAGGAGGCCTCTGCCACAACCATGTTATGCCAGATCATTGGTCAGGCCAAGAAGCACTGGAGCTTGAGCCCCCTCTTCGTATTTATTGGGGCAGGAGGTACTGGAGCAGCACTGTATGTCTTGCGCCTGGCATTGTTCAATCCAGATGTTAGTTGGGATAGGAAGAATAACCCAGAACCCTGGAACAAACTGGGTCCCAATGATCAATACAAGTTCTACTCAGTGAATGTAGATTACAGCAAACTGAAGAAAGAAGGTCCAGACTTTTAAATGAAATGTTTCACTATAAAGCTGCTTAGAATGAAGGTCTTCCAGAAGCCATCCACACAATTTTCCACTTATCCAGGAAATATTTCCCCTCTAAATGCACAAATCAGGTTGGTGTATTGTTTTGGGGTTTACACTGAATAATAAATATCTGAAACTTGGGAAAAAAAAAGAAAGAAGGGAAATTTGGACACACACACACTCACACACAGAGTGAATACCTTGAAGATGAAAACAAAGATCAGAATGATATGTCTACATGCCAAAGAACACCAAAGATTGCTAGCAAACCACCAGAAGCCAGGGGAGAGGGATAGAACAAATACTCCTTTACAGTGAGCAAAAGGAACCAATCCCGCAGATACCTTGATCTAGGACTTGAGCCTAGACTGATGTTGTTTAAGTCACCCAGTTTGCTGTACTTTGTTATGGTAGCCCTAGAAAAGTAATATAGTTGGTGATGAGAGTTAGGTAGCAGGAAAAAATAACTCAAAACAGGGACTGTGCTACTGAAATGACAGATCCTGTCCCTTCCCAAGAATTTGCCTGGCAATCTCTGGAAAAGAACCTCACACCATCATCTGAGGCTAAGCTCTCTTATTCTAGGGATAGGACACTAAAAGGATGTGGGAGATGTAAAGGCAACAAGCCAGAGAGGGTCAGGGACCCCAGGACACATCAGGGGCCCACTCTACAGGTAGAGCTGTGCTCAGCAACTTTATGCAGAGTCAGATTGCAACCGCTGTGCAAGAATATAGGCAGGCCTGGACACCCCCACCCAATCAGGTGAAAGAGTTGACAAGGAATCAGCAGTGTGTCATGGCCCAAACCTCAGAGTTCAGAGTCGGGGGCAGAGCCCCATTCCCAGGGATCCAGAGTATGAGTCAAGGATGGGATAATACAGTAGGTTTGCAGTGACCTAGAGAGGGGATCAGGGCTCACCCTAGAACCACCAGGCACAGAGTCTATCATGGTCAAAACATTTCAAAACCTGGAAATTTGTGGGCTGAGGTTGAGGAAAACTGTTGGCCCTGGCTCAGACTCAGGAACTAAACAAAGATGAAAACACTGCCAAAGGCATAGGTGATGCTGGGTAGGAGTGATCAGGGAGAAGAGCTAATGTGAGAGGGCAAGTCATACACTTGTCCATCAGTGGATACACCTGAGTAATCAACAAAAGATCAAGAAATAAAAATGGTCAAAAAGCTATATACATTTTACAGCTATTAAACATTTCACAAATAAGCACAACATTCATTACAAAGTCGGTATATTCCACATTCAATTCTTTGTGCTGCCTCTTCTTCAGGAAACTATGTTTCTGTTGGAGTTATCTAAATTTCACTTCCCATCACATAGTGTACCGTCTTTCAGCTTAAGTTTCACAGACTGCCACCCTCCACTGTGTTATGCAGGGTCTTTTTGTTACATGAACTGCAGGATGCCCTTTTTGGGGCAATGTGTTCTTGGGCAATGCCCAGAAATGATACCTCTGTTAAGGCAACAATCACATCCATTTGTAATGGTTTGCTTGCATCTCTGAGTCCTCTGATACACAGTGCCCAGCTAGGAAGCAGAAGCCATGATTCATCTCTATATCCTAAGCCTAGCACAAGCATGTCCTGATATAGGGTGTGTGCACAATAAATGCTAGCTGAATAGATTAATATTTAGGTTGAAAAAGGAAGAGAAAGAGAACAGTGTTCCAAGGCTGACTGATATTTAAGTAACTCATGCATTCAACTATGTGCCAACACTATTCTAGGTAACAAATCAGTCAGGCTAAAAAATAGTAATAATAGGATTGGTCACTGCTAGGAGGTACAAAGCAAGATTCAGGAATAAGGAGCACTGGCGGCCTTTAATTGAGCACTTGTTCGGACCTCACTCTGCCTTCTTATTTGCTCATCAAGCAAACTGGATACAGATTCAGGGCAATAAGACCCCTCCTTTGTTACCCACTGGTGAGAATGAACTCCTAACACAAACAGGTTAACAATGATTGAGCATTTACCATGTGCCACACATCGTCATGTATGATCTCATTCACATCTTGCACAGTTGTTAAATCCATTACACAGATGAAGAAATTGGGGCACAACAAGATTAAGTTACCCAAGGTCTCAGAGCTAGGATATGACAATTCTGGAACTCAAACCCAGCTCAAGATAAGTATTTAATTACTCCCTAGCATTGTCTGACCTGAGAGCTTAGAGGTGGTCTCCACCTACAAACTATAGGCTTTGGTATTTGCCAGTAAGAAAAAACTGAATTCTAAGTGGCTCAACAGTATGGAAGTCCCTGAAGTTTCCCACTTCGATTACACATTAGGAAAGAAAATGGATAAACCGTTCTTGGAAACATCTCTCCCTTTCAGATCCCAGAGCCTGAGCAAGCCTGCCGTCTAGGGTCACAATACCAACACATCCATGAATCTGGTGACAATGGTCATTTAACAGACATTCATAAAGCATCTGTTATGTGCCAGGCACTCTGCTGGATGTTGGCATGGGGGTGGGTATGTGGTGGGGGGGGTCTATCCCCTGAGAAAAACACAATCTGGGAGAAGATGGATACAGAGAGGTCAGGATTACAGTCAGAGTGCCAAGTGGTGCCAAGGGACCTACAGGAGCACATCTCTGAAGACAAGGCAAGATATTCCAGACTTGTCCTGAAACCTCAACTCTTCTAAGTGGCAACTAAACAACCAGACCCAAGCAAAGACAACTGTCAGGTGACACAATAAGTAACATTGTGTCACCTGACAAGAATAAGACTTAGGGTAGAAGACTTACCATAGTGGTTATGGAGACTAATAAGGAGAACAAAGAGGGGAAGGTGTCAGGAGCTTCACAAAACCCTCCTTTCTGATCTCTATGATCTCTTAGGAAGGACATAAATAAGTTTGAAGGTAATTAATGAATCAAGTCAAGCCCTCTCTGGCTATTTATCCTACACACCAGGCAGTACATCTACTACCCTCGTAATATGTAGATTTGCCACACACTGGGGAAAAAATCCATCTTTTATCCCCATTCCTTTCACTAGTAATACCTGATATCAAATAGCATGTTAGAGTTTATGAGTAATATTCATCAGCTTTATATCATTTAATGACCACTGAGGAGAGGGCTCCCATTTTTCAGATAAGAAAATTAATCCTCAAAGTCTCATAATTGAAGAAGAGAGATTTAAACAAGTTCTTGACTCCAATGTGGGTTCCACTGCATCAAACTGCCATTGTTTACGAAACACTTAACTACAGCATTAAGAATCATAGGTCTGAAAGCACTTATTGAATGTTGTTTGCTATTTCACATTAACAGCAGCTGCTGCTACTTAGCAGTTCCTAAGCCCTAAATATTAAGAAAGGCCAAGGTGAAGAACAGCTTTGAAATGATGCTCTATTTGATCAGGTTCTGCAGTAATTGTTAAAATCATATACACTTTCTTTGGATCCCTATAAAGCTTCTGCAGGATCACTGCACCTGCAGTTCCAATTTGCAATTTCCTCAGCCCTCCTTTGAAGTTATTCTTGCCAATTACCTGGTGTTAATATTAATTAAATGTGATTTGCAACTTGAAATTTGGTGTTATCAATGGAACTCAGCTGTAGGAATATAAAGTAAAATTTTCAATTGAATTTAAATGTTTCCTTTCATTCATAGTATTTTACAACATTAATACTTTTGTCAAATTGATTTTTGCCTGCTGGAAGTCATTTTTCCAAAGCAATGAACATCTGAGGGGAAAAGCTGTGCTTTATGTATTCCTTTCTGTCATTGAAAATTCTTTGTTTTAATCTTGAAGTGAATCCATTTCAGCTAATAGAAACTTGGTTCTTGTTTATAATCCAAGAGGGGAAAAAAAATGCTTTCTTTTAAAATGGTACTGACATAGTTTAAAAATATGATCAGTGGGCACTTTTCAATTATATACTAGGAATGAAATCTCCCTGACTTTATTACTTGACCCCCGCCAAAAAATAAATCACTATTGGCAAGTGTCAGTCATTTTATACACAAAAAAAGAATTAATTAAATTGGTTTATTGCATTAACATTTCAAACAGATTGTGCCAGTCCAATGACCTCTGCAATCCCTTCCAATTCTGAGATTTTTAAGATTCCAAACACATATCAGACAATAGTTGGAAGCTTCCAGCGTTTGCAAGTTAAAAAAAAATTAGAAAAAGTCATGTATGCTAGAAGATTTGACAGAATCAGGTCTATTCTGGCCCCGGTAATGTGTGCAATGATGACTCGCAGGCCTGTCATCTTCAATAAGCCATTCATAAACATGATGACTGATTAAAGGAGGTGTGTGGCCATACTGAACAAATCCACAGTGAAAAGATATAATGCTTTCACAAATTCCTTTTATCTTCAAAGATAAAGCTTTAGCTTTCTTGCCCCTTATAATGATAGTGGTAGCATTAACATTTATTATCCTGTCTTCTTTTTAAAAATAATATAATAAGGTATGACAAGTGAAAGCTTGTCTAAAGACTCAAGGAAGTCATTTTTTTGAGTCACAAGCTGCAAGCCCCAGAGTTTATGGAAAAATGTAAGCATATACTATGAACCTCCTTATTACAATATCAATGAAAACATTGTATCAAATAATTAAAACAAGACAGAAATAGAGGACTCTGGTCCTAACAACTGAGGGTGTGCAACATGGATAAGTCTTAACAAACAGCAGCACCTGAGCTTATTCCCTTCCCTCAGGCCAAGAGAGCCCAAAAGGGAAAATAAAAACAAATTAGTCTCAATAGGACTCTTTGGATGTCCATAATTTTCCTGGTGTCATTGAAAAGAGCAGCACCTTGGGATTACACAAAGCAGGGGGGTTGAATGGCCAGTTCATCACTGCACAGGGAGTGCCCACTGTGATCCTACTGGGAAGCTCTTAACTACCTAGAAGCCTAGGAAAGCCAGACTCGGATCCCACCACCTACCCTAGTATGGAACCCTGAATCATCCATTAGGTCACTCCATCTACCCAAGTAGTCAGGATAGGGAGGTTCAAATCCCGTAACATTCAAAAAGAAACTTCTGAACTGGTTTTGTTATAGGTTTCTCCATTTAACCAAATTTTTTCTACTTAGCACCCCTCTCATCTTCATTTCTAATCTATTGTCTTCCTGGTCTACCTCCCATTCCTGTCACTGCTAGTTAGCTCCCTAAGTACACCCATCTTCACTACTGTTCCCTGCTATGGGTATTAAATTGTGTCTCCCAACAAGGTATGTTGAAATCCTAAACCCAGTACCTCAGAATGTGACCTTATATGGAAATAGGGTGATCACAAAAGCAATTAAGATGAGGTCATACTGGAGTAGGTGGACCTTTAATCCAATATGATGGAGATCCTTATAAGAAGAGAAGACACAGAGACAGACACAAGAAAGGAGAAGACTGTGATATGATGACAGAGGCAGAGATTGAAGTGATGTCTCTACAAGCCGATGAACACCAAGGATGACTAGCAGAAACCAGAAGTTACAAAAGGAAAAGAAGGATTCCCCCCTACAGTTTTCAGAAGCAGCATGGTCCTGCTAACAATTTGATTTCAGATTTCTGGTCTCCAGAACTGCGAGACAATACATTCCCGTTGTTTTAAGCCATCTAGTTTGTGACATTTTATTATGGCAGCCCTAGGGAACTAATGCACCCCCTCAAGGACACCCCTTGATTCCTGCCACTGTACCACACATGTTCAGCTATGCTCTCTGGCAAAAGTTCCTGTTCTCCTATGAAAATCAGCTCAATATCCCTGACTTTTTCCTCAAGAACTCCTACCATCTCCCATCATGGAAATCTTCTTCAAAGGAGACGGAGAGTCCCCACAGAGCCACAAACCCATCAAGAGAAGGTAACACTCTGCCATTCTTAATCTTAGCTTTGCTAAGCCTAGGCCATTATTCCCACACTTTTTTTCCATTTATATCAATTGTCCTCAGCTTTACTAAGATATAATTGACAAATGAAAATTGTATATACTTAAGGTTTACAACATGATGTTTTGAAATACGTATATACTGTGAAATGATTACCACAATGAAGCTAATTAACATATCCATCACTTCACATAGTTACTATTTGTGTGTGTGTGTGTGTGTGTGTGTGGTGAGAATACTTAAGATCAACTCTCTTTGCAAATTTCAAGTATACAATACAGTATTAACTATAGTCACCATTCTATACATTCATCTTATTCATCTGGCATAACTGAAAGCTTGCACTCTTTGGCCAACATTTACCCATTTCTCCTACTCCCTCACCCCTGGAAACCACAATTCTACCCTCTGCTTTTACAGGTTCAACTTTTTCGGTACTATTTGTCTTTCTGTGTCTGGCTTATTTCACTTAGCATAATGTCCTCTAGGTTCATCTACGTTGTCACAAATGGCAGGATTTCTTTCTTTCTTAAGGCCAAATAATATTCTACTTATGTATATTTTTTCAACCATTCGTCCATCAGTGGGCACTTAGGTTGTTTCCATATCTTGGCTATTATGACTATTATGTGCCACAACGAATATGAGAGCACAGATACATTATCGAGATACTGATTTCATTTTTTTTTCAGATATATACTCAGAAGTACGGTTGCTGGATCATAGAGTAGTTCTATTTTTAATTTTTTAGTAACCTCCATATTATTTTCCATAATGACTGCACTAATTTACACTCCTACCAACAGTGTACAAGGGCTCCCTTTCCTCTGCATCCTTACCTAGTCTTTTTATGGTTTACCTTTACATAGAACTTCTCCCCCAAGAGTCTATCCTCAGCCCCTTTCAATCCTCCCTCTACATCATCTACCTCAGCAATTACCTTTCCCACCTTAATTATCAATTTTGTGAGAATGAGCTTCAGGTCTATATCTCAGTTCCCTCCCCTCTCAGCTCTAGACAAACATTCTTTGCTGTTTTTCTCCAAAAAGATATGTATTGGTACCTACAATTTACTGTATCTGTAACCAAATACAATAACCACATTTCCCATCCAATCCCAAACCAACCTCTCCATTTTACTGACTCTTTTCTATTTGTGGCACTTGCATTCTCCTAATTGCCTAGGTTCAGAATTTCAAGTTCAACTTTAATTTTTTTCCTACCCTCAAGCTCTACTTCCAATCAATTCCTATTCCTTAGACCCCACCTCACAAATATCTCCTAAGTCTGTTCCCTCTTCCATTTCTATTGTCACTGCCCTATATCAAGCTAAGACTGCTATTGCAAAGGCCTCTCAACTGGTCTCCCCATCTTCGACTTCTCATTAATACAATCTTAAATATGTTCTGATAGATCCCTCTCTCGAGCAGTTTCCTTCATTGTCTAGAAGATGAATAAAATTACCTCTCTGGGAGGTAGAATACTCAACTATGTGTCCACGTCAAGCCTTCCAATTTTGTCTACTATACATCATGACACAAAATATGCTCTAATCAAGTTGTGCTATTTGCTGATCTCAAATGTTTTTGCCTTTAAAAAAAAAATCCTATAGTCAAGAATGCCTTGGGCTGATACTATAATAGCTGGATATCAAGGGACTATTTGTCTTTATTTTATGAAGTAACTCCTGTCCTGCTCTCCCTAGAATGATCTTGGTTAGATAAGAGCCATCACAGACATCTGTCTGTGTTCATGACCATCATTCACTCATTTTCTTGATTCTCCAAGATTCACAGACACTTCCCCCAAGTCTCAGATTAGTTAAAATGAAAAATGTTCTAATCAAACCATACAAGCAATTTATCACTAAACAGATTTTCACTTCCTTATCGTTCCATTATAATCTGAATTAATCAGAGAGGAAACATTGGAAGCCTCAATTTATACTGGAATTTCTTAGCAATCAATGTTTCTAAAGAGAGAAATTCAGAACAGAGTACAAGAAAATTTATAAGAATTGGGAAAATATATAATTTTATTAATAGGCAGACACTCCACAAAATGAATTTATACATCTCCTTCTCAGTCAAGATACTAAGATTTTTAAAAACACACTACTAACATGGTGACAGAAATGTCATCGATGTTGTAGTAAGAGAAGTGAATGTTACAGAACTAATGAATTTTCATCAGAGTCATCAGATCATTTCAGAATGGGTTAAGTTGCTACCATTTGCTATTCCCATTAATATCATTGTCATGTAAAAGGTTTAATTTTCAGCTATTTTTGTTCTAGATAAAAATCTTTGTCATTAAAATGAGGGATGGTTTTGATATTTAATATATTCCATGGCATACTCTAGTGTGGTACCAATTTGGCCTTTTCAGTATTCTGCATATTAATTGACAATCCAGCCCTCCTCCATTCCCCAGATAAGTGAGAGCTGAAATAGAATGGACAGCCAATCAAGTCACAGAATACTGAAAGGATCAACATTGAAGAAATGTGTTGCTCTAATCAGGAGCATACACAAGGCACTAAAATTATTTTCTCCCATACTAATGACTAAGATAGAAACAGGAATAATGAACAGCACCATCTGAATCCTTTTATGTGACAGTATTACCAAAGTATAGCAATGCTCCCCAAAAGTGAAAACTAAGTATTTCTTTTTTTAGTCAAAAGAATAAAACTGCGATCTCACTTAACTTTTGGAACAATGCATTTTGTCAGATTCTGCAACAACTGGCAAATTATGTCCTGTATTGAATTTTTCATAGCAATCTGTTTCATGCACACAATGTGACCTGTAGTTGAAGAATGTACAGTATCACTGCAAAAAACATATCATTTCAATACATACTCTATCAGTTTCCTTCTCTTGTTGAATTACCACTCTGGTGAGAACTGACATCAGCTGCTTAACTAATGCATTAACCCTGCTTCCAGAAGCTTTTGTTTTCATTTGAGTGGGCATTTCCTCTAAGAAAAACTTAGGATTCTTATGCAAGAAGATAATATAATTTGTCATCATTTAAAGTTTAATTGAATGTTTGAATCATTTTTATAGAAATAATGATGGAATTTAAAATTTCAAAGAGCAAAGAGTATGGTATCATGTACACTAACAACAAGTGTGGACAGTTCTTGAATTAAATCAATTATCCCAATCTGTCCAACGACACCAGGCCTTTTCTACATTTTCCACAATAGCACAGCATTGGGATAAATGTTAAATATACTAACTGTTGTGTATAATAAATTTTCATGCCCTAGTAAATGCAGAACAGATCCCAAGCATCTTCAAGTCTTTCAAGAGAAACCTTATTCCAATAATATAACTTTAGACTCCGTCCTTGCTAATTCTAGATAAGCCCAAATCACTCCCATGGTCTTTTCCTGAGCTGAAGCCTCCAAGAGAGACAACAAATTATCAATATAATTTCTTCCTTCAAGTTCAAAATTACTCAAAAACAGCCAAGGGGCACTTTAATTTTTCCACAAAATATTATTATTACTCTTAGAGAAAAAATATGTACATCTTATTCAGTAATTCTCAATAAGAAAATTAGATTTGTTAAGTAACAATATGTCTCCTTTCACCCACTAATTATATTGTTGACCAGTCAGCAGTAAGATTTGCACTTTAAGTTGTTTTTTATTTTGTTCTGATTTTTTCACATAATGGAATGGATTTACAACCTCATGGCTAAACATACACATGGTAAAATGCCTTTAGAGATTTAGATAAGCACCTTAAAAAAAGCCCAGGACAGAGCCCATCAGCACCTTGTTCTAGCCCAAATTTTACATACTGCCCTTCACTTCACTGTAAGCTACAGAGCATAAAGTAAGAATAAAAATGCAAAAAGTCAAATATGACAATAAGAATATTGCTGAAGTATAGGCTCCGGGGCTACTTCAGTATTGTTTAAGATGATTACCAGTCTTAATCCCTCTAGTGTTGGATGTTAAATTCCACTGCCTTTTTTTTTTTAATTTAATGACTTGCTAATGTAAACTTCCACCTAGAACAATCAAATAGTATGTCATTTATTCAAATTTACAGTGGCTCTAATGTGCCAGCAAGCTCCCTCATCAAAACAGACAACTTTAAAAAATGTTCACCTGAGTCAGGAGCTCTATTTCCTAAATTAGCACCAAAATGTCACCTTGATAGACCATGAACAACAAAATCATTTATAATAAACCCAACTTCCCCCTAGAGTGGACAGCCTAGGTCATGCATCTGTAGGAGCTCTAATTATTCCACACAGATCAGAGAGCACTTGGAGAAGCTCAGACTTCCACAACTTGTCGCCTCCAAATGCAGTCATCTGATAAATATATGCTTACCAATCTCCCTCGAGATCTGAGTGAAGGCCTCCACACCACTCTCTCCATAGTTGCCCTCAGAAGCCAGTGTTGACACATAATTCCACCCCAGTGCCGTGACAATGTCCACCATGGCTTGCGCTTGGTAGGAGTCAGGTGGGACTACCCGAGAGAAGAAGTCATACCTGGTGTTATCACTTAGCTCTGGGGCTGTGGATGCATAGCTGATTTGAGGTATCTGCAAAACAAGTGACAGATCATTTCAACCCATAAGGAATCTTGTCGAATGATGAATTGTCACACAAGAGACTAAGTAGCCAAAGCTATACCAGTAACCTAGCCATATCAGCCTGAAGCCAAAATATGGTTTTGTGACCACCAATTTTATTTTATTTTTATTTAGTATTTTATAAAAGTCTGTAGGCTCACTTTCTTTCAAAACACATTTCTAAACAGCAAAAAAGAACCTAGTGTTGCTTCAGGTTGTGAAGCCAAAGCAAAACACTTGTGCTTTTTATTGCTTCTTTTTTATACCATAGATGATAAGTTCTGGCACAAAAATGAAGCCAAAATGAAGGTATAATGCATACACACATCAGAAAAGGTCATCTCTGAAATTGTATTTAGCTTTAGGACATAAAGGCTACACGATCATGAACAGAGAATTTAATATGAGATTTTTTTACACTTGATACCATTTCAATCTTAAGATTACACTTTCGGTAAATTACTTTAAATATACAGTTTTACGAGTCTATTCACTGTTTATTGATATAATCATTGGGTGCCACAGAAAGATTTGGGAACAACCAACTATGTACCTTCTAATAAAAAGATCTTTCCAGCTGCCCACCCAAAAAATTACAAAACGGGAATCTATACTATAATTTCTTTAGGAAAAGAGACAATTTTCTATCATACATAGGATGAATTGCCAGATTTTGAAAACTAGGAATCCTATGTCACTTATCCTAAATAAATTCAAAGTAACAAATTAACTACATGCCACAATCTCCCCCTAAAAACCTTTTAAAATTTGTAAAAATTTTATATAAAAATGAGTAACATTTACTCATATATCCAAGCAAGGACTTTTACTCTACCAGTGAAAAGCGCTAGGATAGAAGAATATATGGATGCTGAAGAAGTACAGTGGAAGGACATTCAGGCTAGATGGGGCACAGATGATGAAAGAAATCTGGCAAACAAGGTGAGGAAGGACATTTCAGCCACAAAGAACTGCATGCCCAAAGGCATACAGTCAAGAAAGGGCATGGTAGATTCCAGGAATTGCAGCATTTCACATGGAGGGAATGCAGGATAGCAAGGGAGGAATGTCGGCAAATAAACAGCAAAGCTGGACAAAGGGCTAGTCAGGTCTGACAACAAGTGTGGATTTTATCACAAAGGCATGGGGTAGCACAGAATGACTAACTAAGATGGTGGCATAATCAGATATTTGTTTTAGAAAGATCACATTGGCAGCAGTGGAGAAAGTAGCAGCCCTCAAATTTCAATGTACACCTCAATAGCCCCATTCCCGAAAATTCTGACTTGGTATGTCTAGAGGTTTAGAAATCTGCTTTTTAATATGCTCTCCAGAAGAATCTAATACAGGTGGGCCCACACTATGCTTAGAGATAAATCAAAAGAAAGCCATGTTAGATGCAGAACAACCAGTTAGAAAATTACTATAGAAATCTAAGCAATGAAAACTGAAACTAAGGCAATGATGGGGGAGAATGGGGGTGGGGAAGGGTGTAGAACCTATAAGTATCTAAAAAGCAAGGAAAGGTGAAAGTAATGAGGGGAAATGTGGAATGACTCTTATTTCTATGACTTTGGTAACTGGGTAGATGATGTTTGCTATTTACCAAGATACATAGAAAAAGAGGAGATTTGGAAGACAAAAATTGTGAGTTTAATTTTTTATTGGCTTCTTTTGAGCTTCCTATGAAATGAATGAAAGCAACTAAAAAGTAGGCAATAATATTGGGATATGGAATTCAAGAGTCTTTGGGACTGGAGATTAAGAAGGCCACACAGCGGGGGGGCAGGGGGCGCATTATGAAGAAGTTAAAGCCAAGGAAAGTAACAAGAGTGAAAGAAGGGCAATTTGGGAGTGTGAGCTATGCAAATATGCATCTCACCACGCTTCTGCTGCCCTGCCATAGTGTGTAAGTTCAGAGGTCAAAATGACTCCAAGATGCCCTAAGTCAGGTTGCTTGGTTAAAGATGCAGGTTTGACTGGTACATAAAATAATTAACTTTGCTCTCCATCTGATCCTGCAGGTAATGTCAGTACTAAGGTGTCAAAGAGGCTGCAGTTCTATCTTCCCACATGGGGCTGACTGCACAGTCTAGAATCGGTCACCCACCACACCCTGGCCAGATAATTCCAAGTCCCCATGGAGTGGACTCTCCTCTTGACATCCTTGAAAAGCCCTCAACATCTGAATAACCTTTCATGGGTCTAGAGAGTCCTACTCCATATTGATAGCGAGTAAAGTGAAACTAAACTTTCCAAGATATAAAAGCCTCAGTTAACAGGAGCGGCACTTAGAACAATGTGCTTGGAGCTCTCCAGGGTGCTGCAGGATCCATTCTGCTTTTGTGTAACCAGTATCTATGTATATTAACTATACAATGATTTTATCCTATTTAACCCCCAATTCTTCCTGGTCCTGTTCTCCTGATGGGACCATGTTAACTTGCTTATTAACATTGTGGGACCATAAAAACCAGTCTGTCCTGCCTCCTTCCTGCCCCTATGCTTTCTCTGCTAGATACACTGGTCCTATCTTGGAAGACTGTTCCCTTGATTAGACCTTCTGCCTATGACTCCTCAGCAAGGACACCCCTTCAAATCTCAAACCACACACCAAATCTGGGCCTCTTTCACCTTCTATTGCTTGCTTCTAAATAACCTGGGAAAGAGACAGTGAATGGCTCAGTGAGATCTACCGTCTACTAAATAAAACTCCCAAAGATCAAGAGCATGTACATGTCTATGTTCTAATGAAAAAGATTCAGCAGCCTGACTTTCACTCTGGAAGGAATTCTGTGCATGTGTGAGTGTGTGTGTGTGTCTGTGTGTATGTGTGTAGGAAGAGATAGGAGAGCATTCTATAGCAAATTCTATAGTACTATACCATTGCCTTGTCTTATTTGGATATATAATAATCTTCCCACTTCCTCAGCTACTCAGAGTCCAGCAGTAAAATGCCTTACACAACCCCCACCCTGCTTATAATAATGAGCCACCCCTTTCTAAAAATGAGTGCAAAGTGTGAAAATTGAGTGTTTGAAACCAAAACTAATTATCTCAAATTACTACCTTCAGTCAGTCACTTCCAGGGCTGTTTAATTAGCAGTCAGCATCATGTTTAGGATTAATTAAACAGGTGTAAAGGGTATATAAAATAAAAGTGCAGATAGAAAATGGTTGCTTGAATAATTAGGTAAAGGACTTATTCCCCAAAGTCTTGAGGAGTTTTCTCTTTGCAGATCAAGGTGTGGAAAAGTGAGAGTACACGTTTGTGTTTTCATTTGCTCAATTTTTGCTATGTTGCAGTCTACAATAATAGACATCAGGGTATACTGATCATATTTTAAGAAACTTTTCAAGTCATTATGAAGTTGCATCTCATTTTAATTTTATTGTGGTTGACCACTAAGCATTGGCTCATTAAGCATTTTAATTTCTGTGCCAGCATTCCCAATATTTCCACTATCCTCAATTAACCCCCTACTGGCAACTGAAGTGGGATTTTTTTCCTTAAAACCTAGAATGTTCCTTTTTCTTTTCTTTCCACTAAATCCATCCTAACTAATCCCTTCACTCTGAGTTTCATTTATTAGAAACAACAAGAGTAAAAAAAGAAAGGTGGGGAAAAAAAAGAGTGGTAAGTGAGGGACAGAAGTAGAGAGGGAAATGAGAAAGAAAAGAAGGAGAATGGGGGCACCTGGGTGGCTCAGTCAGTTAAGCATCTGCCTTCAGCTCAGGTCATGATCCTGGGGTCCTGGGATCGAGCCCCGCATTGGGCTCCCTGCTCAGTGGGGAGTCTGCTTCTCCTTCTCCCTCTGCCCCTTCCCCTCCCTCGGCTCATGATCTCTCTTTCTCTCAAATAAATAAAATCTTAAAAAAAAAGAAAAGAAAAGAAGGAGAATGTACCAAGAAAAGAGTGTGTTAGGAAAAGCATTCTTCATCAGCTCATTCTTTGTAACAAATAACATCCTTCATAAGCCTCTATTAACTCTCACTTGCCCATTCAAAATATATCTAAACTCTTCAGTCTGGGTCACCAAACCCTGATGACAGACTCTGTCCCATCCTCCTTCCTAACCTCCTGTCTTCCCTGTCATGCCCTGATGGAGTCTGCACCCCTGCCCATGCTGTTCCCTGTGAAGCCCATTCTGTCCACCTGGAGATCTTCTGCCCAAATTCAATATCCAACTCAAAAGTCACCTCCTCCCTGGGAAGATTTTGCTCATTCTCTCAGGCAGAGCAGTCTTTTGCCACTCCTTGCTCCCATAACTTCCATCATCTGACATGAGAACCATGACTATGTGCTTGCTTATGAGCCTCCCAAGGGAAAACTGTCTATTGATTTATTTGGTATCCCTAGCATCTGACAGAGCAAATGCTCAACGAATATTTGGAGACAATTAATTAATTAAACTGTGGCAGGAATCTTGATGCAGACTCTTCCCCACAGCCTTCTGCCCTGCATTCCAGCAAAATATTGGACAGACTATTCTCCATTTGCCCTTCTTACTCCTTCTCCTTCCCACTATATGTCCGAGGAGGCTGCTCTGTGACTATCTCACTTGAGCTCCCTCACCTCAGGCTTCCACCTGGGTTTGGCCATTGGGAGACACCAACAGAGATGGGAGGGCAGAAGATAGAAGTGAGAGTATTAATTCTCCCAACTCCTTCTTCCACCAACTTGGTGTTTCTCTACTTAAGCCCTCATCCACAGCTAGAGTTCTTACAAGGTTCTAGTGACTACTCTCTACCCTTACCCCTCAGATCTTCCCAGTGTTGCCAATTCCTGAGTACTTCCCATCCAGTGTTGGGTCCTTTATCTGTGCCCACATCTTATAAATAGTACTTTTGTTAACGTCTCTCCCATTACCCCTGCCAGAAGCCTGACTAATACACCCACTCTTTCAGGTCTCTGTAGAAGAGACATCCACTGCCGTGCTTCCCCATCCTCAGCCATGCCCTAACCTCTTAACCCTTCTCCATCCATTTTCCCTTCCAGTCTTCTCTACCACTGTCCTTACATGCCTGTTTCTGTTCCTTTCTTTCTCTTTCAGTGCCTTATAACAGCAAATTGCATCACTTGAAAACATCTGTCATTTTGCTTTTAATCACTTATTTTTCTTGTGCTGAGTTTCCATAAGAATATGATGTGTACTTGGGCACCTGGGTGGCTCAGTTGGTTAAGCGACTGCCTTCAGCTCGGGTCATGATCCCGGGGTCCTGGGATCGAGTCCCGCATTGGGATTCCTTTGCTCTAAGGGGAGACTGCTTCTCCCTCTCCCTCTGCCTGACACTCTCCCTGCTCTCTGTCAAATAAATAAATAGAATCTTACAAAAAAAAAAAAAAGAATATGATGTGTACTTAAATTAAGGTCATATTTCCATTACACAAATAAAGCATATTTGAGGCAATTAATTTGCACAACACAAGATACTCATCACCATACTCTCCTTAAAAAAAGTGCTTTAGCTTCCACTTTTCTGATAATTGGTTTGGTTAGGGAAAAAAACTCTTCTTCTTCCATTACATTTTCACTTGAGTCCAAAGAAGAAGAGATTCCTACCCCTAACCTTACCTCTCTGGGGGAGTTGTATAATGTGTATTTTCTACCTAGATCTCTACCTTTTACCTTCCTCTGCCCAAAGGGAAAGAGAACAGAATGAGAGGTCAGATTCTATGTTTATGGGGCAAGAGTCACTAACAGGCCCTGCCTTCATTCTCTGACCTGCCCACATACATACCAGGCTTCTTTTCTCTGTATGGCTAGAAGACCAGGCTAGGCCTCTCTGCCCCGGGGAAGAAGTCCACCCTTCCTCTCCATATTCCACTAACAACCAGGTGTTGGAGGGGAGGCTTGAAGCCCATGTCACTGGTTAAACAAGCTGATTTCAAGTCTTCTGTGCAGTCCTAAGTTGAGATGTGGTGTGGGAGTAGGAGACACCATTTTGGTCTCAAGTCCACACTAAATGCTTTCCAGTCCAGTTCTCACAGGCAGCTGTGTGTATGAGGAAGTTATTTGATGTTTGCCCAGCTGTTAATAAAACTAATTACTTGATCCACATTTAGCTAGTCATTCTGTGAATCTTGGACTTACAAACTCTACGAGAGGCCAAAGTCTGACTTGGAACTCAAGGAAGCAAAAGTTCTATTTTAGAAAAAAGAAATTCAGTTATAACCTCTTAGATACTTTAATAAAAATAAACAAATATGTATAGTATGTATATATTTTAAATAAGAATTAGCAGAGATTATTTTCCTCTCATGACTGTTCTCTACTTCTTCTAGACAGAACTCCAGATTTTTACCTAGAACTTGGCCACTCAGAAGAAGATATTTCCCCAGCCTTCTTAGTTATGATTATTAGCAGTGGTGAGGGTAAATTTTGAAAAATGGTCTTAAAGGAAAAGAATATGTCTTTCTCATGCACCTCCCTCTTTCCTGTTGGCCAGAATTCGGACATGATGTCTAAAGTTCAATTAGCCATTTCAGGTCATGCCCCAGTAATGGTAGAGCAAAAAAAGTCACACCTAGTCCAAGCCATTGCAATATCTAGATTCCTAAAGGCACTTGACAGTTCTTCCTGCTTCCATTCTTGCCTCTCCCAAATCTATTCTACACCAGTAACCAAACTGATCTTTTCAAAAAAATCAGATAAAATAAAAATCTTGCCCAAAGCCCTTCAGTTTTTTCCCACTGCTCTTATAATAAACCCAAACATCTTGCTACAGGATCCTTGTGATTTGGCATCTGACATCTTTCCCCTCACTCACCTGATCCAGCCACAGTGGCTTCCTTTCTGTTCCCTGACACAGCCAAGCCCTTTTTGCCCTCCAAGCTTCATGTCTATTGCTCCATATGTTTTGCCCAAGTCCTTCCAGGTTTTTCTCATGCTTCAGCCTTAGTTCAAATGTCTCCTACTCAAAGAGACCTTCCTTGATTTCCTTCCTACAGGGGTCTCCCCACCCTCATTTAGTACATCACCCTATTTATTTCCTTCATTACACTTGATCACAGCCTGTGTCAATTTGTGTATACCATTTCCCCTACGAAAATGTAGATTCTACAGGGGTCTTCTTTGTGTTGTTTACAACTGTAACATGAGCTTCTAACACATAGTAGAGGTTCAATAAATATTCATTGAAAGAAAAATTAATACATCCACCAATCAATCAAGGACCCCTTTTATTATTTTTCTCCATGCATTGTGATTTTGAAAGATTTTTCTATAAAACTATTTAAGTAAAAATTCACCCATTTCCCATTTTCTTTATTACTCAAAGATCTATTCATTTGCTAAAGCTTCTGATCAGCATATCTGTTGTTACCAAGCTGAGGTGATAAAATTCCAGGTCAAATCAACTAAGTGTCATTTCTACTGTGGCTATGCAGGCTCATTGTAGGGAAGCATACAACTGCCACTAAGCTTTTTGAAATGCTGAAAACGGCCATGAAAATTTCATAACTATCTTGGCAAACACTTCCATCTGTCATTAAAGAAGAATAAAAATTACATTTCTAATCAAGGACCAAAGTCAGAGATTTTTAAATTATTTGCCCCTTCTTGCTTATCTTCATCTGTAAAATGGATATTCTAGACAGGGCTGAGAGTGCTTCTAATCTCCCTTAAATGGACTGTGTTTCTCCCTGCTGCCATCACTGAGTCTGACTGCACATGACTGAGAGGGTAAAATGGGACATTACTGAGTTGCAAAGGGGCTGAGGGACTTTTAGACACAATAAATACTCATTCATGGTCCAAGAAGCTTATAATTCCACTCCAACTGCCTTTTTTGGGCTTCCCACTGTTTGTATATCAAAATACTGTGGATTAGCATAAAACTTGCCTTGTCTATTCAAAACACTATGAATCCTGCATCCATTTTTCTCAGTTTCTGGTTTGACAAAGATCCCTAAAGAGCCAAGGCACTCCCGACAAGACTAGCAATGAGCCACCTGAAGCACAGCTCAGAGGAACTGCCTCAGAATCCTGGTAAATTTAAGTCTCTCTGTAAGACACTTATATACATCTGAGGACAGGTTTGCAGACAGAAGACAATTTAAGACCTGAGTCACAAACATCTTCACCATCAATTTCTGCCAAAAAGGTTTTTGTTCTTGTTTATCTCTACAAACAACCTTGTCCATTGATTGTCGAACTTAGTGGAGGAGGTTTGTGGGGTGGGTTCCTCATGCTGTTCAATAGCATCATTGGTTTTCTCCAGTGAAAGATCAGCTTGAAGCTATGCTGTTTCCTCAGGGGGTAGTGTTTGCCTGTGAACTTCCTCAGTAATGCCAGCCTTAGCAACAAAAGCCATCACTATGATAACTTCCTGCCACCTGGTCTTGGAATGGATTTATTGTTGTTACAGAACCAGGTCCAGGAAACCATAATGATTACAGCCATTTAACTTCGTCATTTCAGATGTGACTACTTTTCTGGTATTAAAACCACTAGCTGCTCTTGGCAAAACATCAGTATATAATCAGAAATTAGATAAAAATAAGGAGATTGGAGCTAGAAGTCAATGTCCAGCATTGATCCTCCCCTCCTCACTGTCCTGAGCTGTCATGCTCCTCTCAGCTTCACAAAAATGAATGAGAAGGAAAGGAGAAAGGAAAAGTAGAGCCAAAGAGTGGAATTATAATGAAGAGTGATGACTATCCACAGTTTGCTTCCAAAAACATGAGGAAGTACTATTCTCCTCCCATACTAAGACCTACTCAAAGCAATCCTGCCTGCACAATGCACAGATAGTAATATTCCTATTTGTATAAGTTAGTGCCAAGTGTGAAATTCAGTTCCTGGCTTTCCTCTCGGTTTAATTCCCACAGTTGATTCAAAGGGACACAAACTTTTGTGTGTTGCTACACAGTGGAGCTTAGCAAAAGAAAAGGGAGGAAGTCTATTGAAACAGGAAATTGTGGAGGCCATGAAAAGAGAGAAAGAAAGAGACAAGGAGAGAGATTTCACTGTGCTCTGTTTTTATCCTTCTCCCCAACATCAGCTCATTCAGAGTAAGAGGACTCTACCTACACACCCACACTGAAAGGGCCTGTGGTTCATTAACATAGCTTAGTATAGCATGCTGTTGGTACTTTTAAGGTCACGAGTTTAATTTCATTATGGGCCAGGATGCAGACTGTACCCCTCACCAGAATCCTCCTCACAAATGTACAGCACAGATAACAAAGCCAACCAGAGAGAAGAGAGACAAGGTCAATTCATTCTCACTCCTAGATAAATAATTCAAAGATGGCTTGTTACTGATATGAATCTGAAATTTCAGAGGCAAATATGAAGATCTAGTCATAGGAGGCACACTTTCTTCAAAACATAAAGAGTACATTTTTGTACATATATGTATCTGAAAGTATGAATATATATTACACTTACAAAGTCATTTCTTGGTTTCAGGCAATCCATTTGGATATTCTACTGAATTGTAATAGGGTACATTTCTCACCACTTTCGCAAAGGTACTGTATGAGTCAGGGAAGTGGCACACTCAAACTAGGGTAACTCCAGAAGGGTTCATAAAGGGACTATTTTCAAGGCTGGGGCAGTATTTAGGCAATGGCAATGTAAAGCCAAGATCCAGTAAAAGTCAGAAGGGGGCAGGTGCCACCTCTGGGCCCTAAGGGCTAGAGAAGGAAGCAGTTACACAAAGGAGAAGGAGTCATGAATGAAAGCCATCTTGAAAGATGCAATGGCTTCCCTAGGGAGACATAGCCAGTCCCTGGTCACTCCACAGAAAGGGATTCAAAAGAATTATACCCTGACCTCCTGCTGACTCCCTCCTTGACCAAACTCACTGAAAATCAAGGAGTAAGAGAACCTGTTGATGTTGTTGGGACAGAATCGTTTCCCAACACAGTGAACAGAAGGCAAAAGAGAGAAAAAAGGTGGATATGAGGGGCAAGCAGATGCAATCCATCTCAGGTATCATTCATCACTGATCATTAAACACTTTAAATAAATTTATGTACAACTGTGCAGATTTCCACTTTCCTATGTTATACAATTTTTTCATAACTATATGATTTCAAATACTTTTGGCACAACATCTACACTATGACATTTTGGTTTGGCTATTGGAAATTCCAACCCTAAAACTAACCAATTCAGTTGAAATTTCTTTTGAAAAATAAGTAATGCCCTGTTTGAAAATGAACAGTAATGATGTTAATCAAATTGGTAATGACATTCTGACCTGTTTATTTAAAATGAAAGACAAGCAATCCATGAACATGAAAAAATTTACATATAAACAACCATAATTATACCCTATAAGATTAATAAACTTTTTTTATGGCTGCTAATTACATTTCACAATGAGAAAGCACAGTAGCTCCTTAAGGGAAAGAGTTGTTATAATCTATCAAGTCACTAGTAGTGTGGGAATTTTTAAGCCTAACCACCCTGCATATATTCATCCAAAAATTCTAATAGCAAGTTGGATTTAAAACCTTCACTTTTTAAGGAAGGGACTTTAATATTCGAACTAGTTCTCTAGTTCTTCTAATTTATGGCTTTTCTTGACCTTCAATTTTTCCTTATTCAAAAAATAAGTGAACACTATTTTTTTCTGATTTCTATACATTTCAGTACACTGTAATTTCTAGAAAATGATAACCAGTATATATGTAAAATTGCAAACTAAAAAGGCTAATTCAATACACATACTTTTTCTGATTAGTGGTTAAATTAAATATAATGTCTTTTTAATGGTTACTTTTTGATTAGTCCATTCAACAAATTAGCTCCCACTATGTTCCAGACACCATGACAGGCTCTGGATATAGGGCAGCGAACAATACAAGGTCCTTCCAACCCCATGAAGCATATGGTCAGATGCAAAAGACAGGCATTAAAGAAACAATCACCCAAATAAACATTTAACAGCAATTGTAATAAGCACTGGGAAAGAGAAGTACAGGCTACAAAGAGTAACAGGGTAATTCATCTGCTCCGAGAGGGATTGGGAGGGCTTCCTTGAGGAAATGACATTAAGCTGACACATGAAAAGGTAAGGGAAAAAAGGAAAGGAACACTGAACACCAGCCACAGATTGTCTTTCACTTCAGCCTCCCTTCAGATGTGTAAACCACCCAATTTGCACAAGTGAGGAGGAGGGGCAGTCTACTAACAGGTACTTAATTTCAGAAACTTGCCACAGGCTGCATAATATTATAACAAAGACCACCATTTCCCATGATTTTTACACATACTATTTTCAACTAGTATAAGCATAATTTGGGTTCTCATATCAGAACCATTTTAGAAAATAACTATGTAATTATCAGCAAGAATTGCATTATGTTCTCATAGATCCTGAGGTTTATAAGGGTTGGGAATGAATGAACAAATGAATGGATAGATGGGAAATGAAAGAATGGATAAATCCAGCAGAAACTAAGCCCATAGGAAAAAAAGACAACTTTAAGGCAAGGGCACGGGGGGGGGGTGGGGGGAAGCATACTTTATATTACTTATAAGCTCTGATATTTATTTCCTTTAGGAAAGTAAAAAAGTGATTGAAAAGTAAAAGAAACACTTCATTTTCACTCAGGCAGTGAAGGCTTTGGGATAGGATTTCAAAAGACATGAGAAGCAGGTTAGAAATAACCCAGGAGGAGAATAATTTGGGCTTTTTCCCCCTTACAAGATAATATATATTTTCAGCACCTCTCAGGAGGTGGAAAGAGAAATAAATGAATCTGTCCACCTCTGAAAACTCTGCTCAGTGACCCAGCATCCCAGAGAGACAAGGAGAATGTCATTCCCTGATTTCATTATTTCTAACCACTACTGCCATGATTTCACTATATTCCAGAGTAAAAGATATACCTTCTTGAAAAAGTTTTCATGCAGCTTGGGATTTTGTTTTTGTTTTGTTTTTTTTTCAAAGATTTTATTTATTTATTTGACAGAGAGAGACAAAGCAATAGAAGGAACACAAGCAGGGAGAGTGGTAGAGGGAGAAGCAGGCTCCCCACTGAGCAGGGAGCCCGAAGCGGGGCTCAACCCCAGGACCCTGGGATCATGACCTGAGCTGAAGGCAGACGCTTAAGGACTGAGCCACACAGGCGCCCCTGCAGCTTGGGATTTTGAAATGAAATCTATCTCTAAATATTCTTTTAAACAAAAGGTGGGGGAAACTTCTCAATGAGTTCCTTAGGACAGTAAAAATTTTCTGTAAAGAGGTTTTTTTACATGAACACAAAAAAATGATCAATTATGATTTGTTACATTAGAAAAAACCAAAATGATGCTGTGGCACATTCTTAGCATCATTTGCCAAATCACTTAAAAATTTAACTCACCCACCCACTCATTCCCACCACTGCTGACTTAAAACTGTCACCTAGCATTTAATTTTCCTCTTCTGCTGATTTTCTTGCTGTGCAATCACCACTATGGTTCAATTTTTCCCCCAAGCGTGTCAGCAGTAAAACATTAAAAAAATAAAAAGTTAGTAATTATAACCAATGAATTGAAGTCAATAAACCTTAAGCTGGCAAATAGTCCATTTAGACTAGCACTTTATCACTCAATAATATATGATTTGAATCTTGAAAATAAGGCAGAATGTTGATAAGGACATTTGTCTGCGTAAATAAGTCTCCCAATTGACAATTTCTTGGATTTTCAGTGATTACCCATATTCACTGATATCCTGGTTTTCAACTGATTATTTATCCCCCAGCTGGCATTCAGGTACTGATTCTGAACACCAAATGCCAAATGCCACTGAAATTTTCATTTCCTTTATGTTGTCTAAGCTAGTGAACTCAGTATGTTAGAGGAAGGTGCATATGAGGTTAAAGGTCTTAATTACAGCTCCATTTACATAGAAAAAAAAACCACATTCCAAAGACCAAATAGTTGGTTTCATAAATGGCCATCATTGGATAATAGCAAAAGTAGATGAAAGAATGCAAATGAGTCATATTTTATTATTCCACTACATATTGAAGAATGTGCCAAGCACATGTTCCTCTACCAAGCAACATCATTATCATCTTAATATTCAAAGGGCAGCACATTAAGTTTCTCCAAAGTGGACTAATTAGCCCTTTCATTACCATCTCTGCCCCATCCACAGGGGAGGGCTAGCTTACTGCTCTTGATAAACTCTTTTATGTGTCATATCCCATCTGCACACCTAACTAATGAAACTCTGTGTGTGCATGTGTATGTACACGGGCATACCTATACATATGTATGTGTGTGTAGTTGGTTTTGTTAACATTTTTTTAGCATGTTGTATTGGCCAAGAACTTGCTAAGTGCTCTATCCCAATTTTATGGATGAGAAAACTGAGACCTGGAGAAGTTATATAACTTGCCTGAGGCTGAATAATTTGTAAATGGTAGAATGGGATTCAAACACAGGCAGTGTGAATCTTGACTCATCTCTTAAACACCTCTACCCTCTACTACCTCAGGTCTACTTTAAAATGTTCATTCTTCAGTAGCTTTGCCTCCCACAAGTACCCACATTCCTAAAAATGCAACCACAGTTTCCTGTTCTCACCTCTTCCAGTCACATACACAACTCTCTCAGGGTCTCAGGTCATGATTCAGCTAGAGCTTGGACACTACCATCACCATGTAAGTCATCATAGTGAAAAGGAAATATGAACATTTCCTACATTTCCTATAAGTAAATATCTCCTTCTTTGGTTTCTACCAATTGCTATAGTCCCTTCTGTGGAGGAAGTCTTCCTAACCCAGTTGGGTACCAGCAAATTGGTCAGAGACAATGTGGGAACAGGTAGAGTTTGAGTAGTTTGGGCAGCAATCATCCAGGTCCACAAGGACAATCAGGAGCCAAGGGGATAGTTGAGGCCCAAAGACCAGAAAAAGCATGTGCAAAAACAACAGGGGGTGATTAGCAGAGGTGGAAATCAAGAAAGGTGGAAGGAGACTGAAGGGTATTCCAGGCAGAGGGGACAGTATTTGATAGAAACCAACATAGGAAAGAATATGCTTAGGAAAATCAAACAATTCAGTGGTCTTTGTACAAAGTGTCCATGAGCCCAGTTCAGTCTGGTTTTGTTTGTTTGTTTCCATTTCAACAAGCATTTGTTAATCACCTACTATATGCAAACAATCTTACTTGACTTCTGTGAAAAATCAGTCTCCCAATTTTCCTCATAAATCTCTATCTCCTTTGTTGGCTATTATTCCTGTGTTTCTTCCTTTAACTGTTAGTCTTCTTTAGGATATGATCTACACTCTCTTTTCTTTTTACTTCATACCCGCTCCAAATCTGTCCATCCAGTATAAATCTTTTCTGAGCTCCACACCCGTGTACTTGAAATATCTTGAGTGTCCAACTTGTATGTCAAAACATGTCCAAAACTTATTACATCTTTACCAGCATAAACTGGAAGCCAACTGGTATACCAAAAGTCTCAAACCACATCAAGCTAATCAGCCTGATTCCAAATGTATGTAAGTGCTACATACTTTATTGTTTGTAACAACTTCTAACTACACAGTACTGAGTGTTTACCTCCTACAGCATACAATGAATGACTTTGGTCTACCTTGTCTGGCCCTCATCTTTCCTGTGTCTTTCAGTGGTCAGGTTAGCCACCAGAAATGAAGACTTTTCAAAAAATAAATTTAGGTCCTAATTTCCTTGAGAGGAAAGAAGTATGCTTTGGTATATGCTTGCTATGAAAGATATATTCACATTCCAAAAGACTGATATACCAGCATTGACTACAATATCTATAGTCAATGAAGTTTTCTCTATAATCTTGGGGCTCAGTGTTGTCAGCAAACCCACAGCACCAGCATCACCTGGGAGCTGCTTAGCAATGCAGAACCTCAGGCCCCACCCCAGACCTACTGAATGAGAATCTGTATTTTAACAAGATCTCCAGGTGGTTCCTATGCACAATAAAGTTGGAGAAGCACTGCTCTAATCTAAAACATTGAATGTGTACTCAGGAGCCCTGTATTTTCTTTTGAAAATTTTCCATATCATACTCAAAGGGATTTAAATGCATTCATTGCAAGGATTATTTTGGTAGATCTTGATGTTATCATCATGAGGAGATATAAAAGCTCCCTCCAAGCTCACTTTATGAAGAAGTTGGTGCCTTGAACATGATGTTCACTTCCCCTAAGGTGAAAAACATCTCCTAACAAGCCAGAAATTTCTTTCCAAAAATATCCCACTACTCACAAATTGTAGTCATATTTTAAGAGTATTGTGTTTCAATTCTTGCATCAAATGCTGTCATGAAGTTTATTTTTGTGTCATGGTTAATCTATAGACCAGTGAATACATCATGTCGAGTATTGAGCATAAGAGATTTTTAAAACATATTGCTTATTTGAAAATAATGGATGGGTTTTTGAAAAACAAAAGTTTGACAAAGGCTGAATGATTGAAAGTCAAATTTAAAATGCAATGTACCTTGTCATCAAGAAACTTCCCATAGCATTCATATGCAACAGGATAATTTAGTGACATACTCATTTTTATCGATTCTTATTGCTCTAGAAGAACTATGAAAGAATTTTTTTTTCCTTTTTTCCTCCTTTTTTTCTCCTTTTGTGCCCTCCACAAAAGCAGTCAAGCCTGTGTTCCCTAGAGAATAAACGGGCTTTGTTTTCAGAAGCCTTAGCTTACAGAGGCTGTATATCTGAATTCTCTAGAGAAGGAAGATCACCCAAGGTTTGAAGAGGAGGAATTGGAAAGGGAGGGAGAGAGTAGTGCAGTGCTTCATCAGGGATTGGGAAGGATGGAGATCTTCATTTTGTTCCCTTTCAATGTCTGAGAACCCAGGAACCTCATCAAAGAAGACTTTTACCTGTGTTTCCCATGGAAGGAACAGAGTCACTGCCTTTTAATAGCCCATGGGGCCTACAGTGCACATCTCCATAGCGAACATCTCTGTAGCACTTGAAACTAGTATAGGCCCCAAATATGACAATGATTGAATTTCTTGACATACAAGTCAATGTGGCTCAGTGCTAGAGTTGCTTGCACTTGAGTTTTAAAGAACAAATGTATTCCTTACAACAACTACCCTAACAGGGGGCAGGCTTGTGAGCTAAGACTCTGGAATATACTTACTTTTTAGCAGATTCTAGGAAAGTACTTTGTACACAGTAGATGATCCACGTATGTTATTGCCTAGTAGTGACAGTAAAACAATTCAGGATTCCTGACTTTTAATATCTGCAGGCTACCTAGTAACACCGCTTCTCAAAAGCTTTTCACATTTTTGGTGCTTAAATGAAAATATACTTTTATTTTTTTATGAAGAGCTAACTCCTTTTTCATAGACCATAACTTAGATGTATGAAGACATTTATTGTCTTTCCAATTCTCTCTAATTTTCTAAATATTCTAAATATGTAAATGTTTTCATAATGGTTTGCCAGAGACTGTATGTAAGTATCATTGGGCTCTTTAAAAAAAAAAAAAAGAAGAAGAAGCAAAAAAGGAAAGAAAATAAAACCTTTCAGGTACTTCTGTCTTGAAAAATAATACTATTTCAACCTCAAACTTGATGAGACTTATATATTGCTTTTTAGATGCCCTTAAATAAAACCTTTAAAAAGAAAGAATATAATCTACCTTAAATTAGGACTTGGAATACTGAAAATTAGACTTTTTCTTTCTTAAATAGAGTGGGACAAGTCATATTCAAGGTGGTTCTTTTTGTTTTTGTTTTTGTTTTTTTTTTTAAGCAGGACAAACACAAAGGAACAGGAAGAATTGGAAAGACTGAAAGATGGGGAAAAAAGACTTCAATAAGTAATGAAGAGACTATTTTCAGGAGAAGGGTGAAGAAGAGTGAGAAGGGTAAATACTAGGGCACCTGGATGGCTCAGTCGGTTGAGCGTCAGACTCTTGGCTTTGGCTCAGGTCATGATCTCAGGGTCCTGGGATCCAGGGCTGCTTCTGGCTCCCTGCTCAGGGGGGAGTCTAATGGAGATTCTCTCTCCCTTTCTGTCTCCCTCTGCCCCTCCCCCTCTTGCTGCTCTCTCTCGCACGCTCTCTCTCTCTCTTTCTCTCTCTCTCTCTCTCAAATAAATATTTTTTTTTTAAGAAAGTTAAATACTGGATGAGAAACCATAATTAAAGTAATAAGGCTGGAGACTGAGAAGAAGAGGATTAGTGGAGATAGCAGTGAGGCTTGAGGACTGAAACATCAGAAACAGGGAAAGAAACCTGAAAAGTGAAAAGAGAGAAGTGGGAGCCTCTAGCAAGGGAAGGAACAGGCAAAGAAGCCACTGTTTTCTCTCCAATCTTCCATTCTTGCTAGAAGGCTACCATTGGCCTAATCATCTGGAGGTCCTCTTTCTGGACTGGTGTAGACTTGATTCAGTGTTGTCTCATTCTATCCAACCATTCTCCTGGGATACTGAGTCCCATCATGACTAACCATCAGGCAGATATTATAATCAACACATCTGGACTTACACAAACTTAACTGCATTATTCTGCTCATAGTTTCTGATTAAACATTACCAAATTTTCTTCAAAAGTTCTTCTGTTCTATCAATATGGGTCAATTATTCTTCAAAATATTTTTACAATGCATATTTTTCTTTCTCATAAGAAATAAAAGCCATCAGTTAAAGATAAGCTCTCAATTTCCCACCACCAAATTGACAAACCTGACTTCCTAGGCACCCATTCCCTCTCCCTTCCTTCTGTTACAAGATGATATATCACTTTTTCTATCTAATATCAAGCTTCAACTCGTGCTCTGAATGCACATGCAACATGTTTTCTGCTCTTAACACTATAGAATATCCCCTCTCTCTAAATCATTAACTTTATACTCTCATTGGGTCCTTCTTATTTACATTTGTATTTACTCAAGCCCTTCCTATTTAAAAAGAAAATATTTTGGGGGGGCTCCTGGGTGGCTCAGTCATTAAACGTCTGCCTTCGGCTCAGGTCATGATCTCAGGGTCCTGGGATCGAGTCCCACATCAGGCTCCCTGCTCCATGGGAAGCCTGCCTCTCCCTTTCCCACTCCCCCTACTTGTGTTCCCTCTCTCGCTGTCTCTGTCAAAAAATAAATAAAATTAAAAAAAAGATTTAAAACAATTTTTAAAAGAAAAAAAAAGTTACCATTTCTGAAACTGTCATTCAGTTAGCTCTCAAGCTAACTTTTGTCTCCCTTTACAACTAAACTTTTAAAGATTATCTAAACTTACCCTCTTCATTGTCTTACCTCCTACTCTCTTCTCACTATTAAATCTGGCTTCCGTCCCAGGGCTCTACTGAAATTGCTGTGGATAAGGTCACTAAAACTTTTCATGTAACAAAATCCAATGGCCAATTTTCAGCCCTCATTTCACTTGAACCAGCATCATTAAAATTTGACAATACCCTCCCTGGCTCTTGCACATGCTTTCCCAGTTTTCTCCTACCTCTCTAAATGTTCCTTCTTTGTTACCTCCTCTAATTCATCTTTCTCTGCCTGGAATTTAAAACTGAAGTTCCTTGAAGTGTGATCCAAAGCCCAATCTTCTTCATATATTTGCATTCTTACAAGGTGATAACATCCAATCACACTAATGACTTTGATTACCAACCATATTACTACAATTCCCAAATTTATTTCATCAGCCCAGATTTCTCCTCTAAAATGTAAATCTAACACCAACTGGATAATGGACCTCCAGTTAAAAATTTCAAACTTACCTTAAATTCAGTATGATCAAAACTGAATGTACAGAATCATGCATCTGGCCATGATGAAATAATTGGGACCAACTGTAACCCCACCACCACATTAAACAGCTAGAAAACTAGACAAAATATATGAAATAAATTCAGGACTATAATCTCTGAGAAAGGGAAACAAATGAGTCCTATGATAGTCCTGGCTTTCTGTCAGAAGTCACCTTCTGGACTATGGAGTAGGAAGGGACATGCCAGGCAGGACAAGGTGACCCCACTGAATTGAGAAAACAGAGTTCAAAGAAGCTAAAGTGATAGAAATTCGTAGATCAAAGAACCAGATAAGTGGAAGCTAAGCAGACAAAGAGCTCCAGAAATCTGCATAGGCTTCCCCTTGACTCTTCTGCTAAGTGCTAAGTCCATTGTACACTTTAAATACATTACAATTTTATTTGTCAATGATGCCTCAATAAAGCTGGAGAAAAAAACCAAAAACTCACTTTAATACAAAAAACACAGGTTAAAAGTAAAAAAGAAAAATTAAAAATATATATACCATAGAAACACTAATCGTAAGAAAGCTAAAACAGAAATAATTAGACAAAGAAGACCAGAACAAGGAATACTTTCTGATAAAGAAGGACATTTCATAATGATAGAAACATAATAAAAAAATAACAATCCTACATTTATATGAAACTAAGTATAATTATAAAATGCATGAAGCAAAACCTGACAGACCTCAAAGGAGAAGTATATAAATCTAAAATTATAATTGGAGATTTTATCACTCCTCTTTCAGGAATTGATAGAACAAGAAGACAGAAAATCAGTTAGAATACAGAAGATTTGAATAATACGATCAACCAAGCTGACTTAATACATGTAAAACACTCTGCCCAACAAATAGCATAATACATTTTCTTTTGAAGTGTGTCTAAAGTACTAAGATAGACCACATGCTGGGCCACCAAACATGTACAAATCAAAGATGTCTATTTCACGACTTCTATTCCATATTATGTCAGAGTCTAACCAATACAATAGAACAAGCAAAGGATAGATAGATGATAGATAGATAGATGGCACACAGATTGGAAAGAAAGAAAGTAACACATGTGTTTACTTGCAGACTAGCTCATCTCTTCTATCATATGATATTACCATCTAGGAAGCAGTCCTCACCAAATACTGAATCTGCTAGCACCATGATCTTGGACCTCCCAGCCTCCATAACTGTATGAAATAAATGTTTGTTGTTTATAAACTCAGTTCATGGTATTTTTTTTTATAGCACTCCAAATGGACTAAAACAGATTTCATCAAAATTCAAAATTGCCGCTCTTCACAAGTCATCATTAATAAAATTAAAAGGCAAGTCATAGACTGGGGAAAAATATTTGCCATAGATACCTGACAAAAAACTTTTACACAGAAATTTTAAAACTCTTAAACTCAATAAGAACACAAATAGCCCTAATTTTGAAATGAAAAATATTTGAAGAGAAATTCAGAAAAGAAGATAGTCAAATGGAAACTCTTCAGGGAGATGAAAATAGAAATTACAACAAATGAGATACCACTCTCTAGCCACTAGAATGGCTAAAGTTAGAAATTGTCAATACCAAATGTAGACAATGATGTGGAGCAATTAGAATTCTCATATGTTGCAAATGGGAGTGCAAAATGATAGAAGCATTCTTGACAATAAGTTGGCAATTTCTTTAATATATATACTATATATGTATATGTGTACATATGTGTATATGTACTATACTTATATAATATATATTTATAAAAATTAAATATATGCACATACCATACAACTCAGCAATTCTGCTACTAAGTATATTTATCCAAGAGATATAAAAGCATATGTTCATTATGGAAGCAACCCAAGTGTCCATCAATAAATGAATGGACAAAAAAGATATGATACACATACACACACACACACACACACACACACACACAGACACACAAACACAATGAAATATTACTCAGCCATAAAAAAGAATGAAATCTTGCCATTTGCAACAACATGGATAGATTTAGAGAGTATAATGCTAAGTGAAATAAGTCAGTCAGAGAAAGACAAATCCCATATAATTTCACTCACATGTAAAATTTAAGAAACAAAACAAAGAAAAAAAGAGACAAATGAGAAAAAGACTTAACTATAGAGAACAAATTGATGGTTACTAGAGGGGAGGTAGGGGCAGGGGGAGGGGAATGGGTGAAATAGGTTAAGGGAATTAAGAGCACACTTATCTTGATGAGCACTGAGTAATGCATAGAATTGTTGAATCGCTATATTGTATACCTGAAACTAATATAACACTGTATTTTAATTATAGTGGAATTAATATTTTAAATAAATAAAAAACGTACATTCACACAAAGGCTTGGACACAAATGTTCATTGTAGCTTTATTTGTAATAGCCAAAAATTGAAAACAACATAAATGCCCATCAATAGATGAGTGGATAAACAAATAGTGGTACAGCAATAGAATGGAATACAAGTCAGTGATACAAAGAAACAAACTACTCATACACATAATAATATGAATGAATCTCTAAACCCTTTTATGGAACAAATGAAGCCAGACCCAAAAGACTACATACACTATGGTTCCTATTTTTGAAATTTTAGAAAGACATATCAAATCTCTAGTAAGAAAAAATATCAGTGATTGGCTGGGGCCTGGGCAGAGGACTATGTACTGTGAAGGGCAAGAGGAAACTTTTTAGATGATGGAAAAATTTTCTATCTTGATTTTGGTGGTGATTAAACAGGTATATTCATTTGTGTCAAAACTCATTAAACTATCCACCTAAAATTAAGTTCATGTTATATGTAAAAATTACCTAAAATAGGTGTATATTATTATATGCAAATTATTCTTTAATAAAGTTGATTTTATTTTAATCTATGCCCAGCTTCTCCTTCCACCCCAGCCCATATCCTTCAAAACCAAGTCCTTTCCAAGTCATTTGAAACCTTGGTATCATGCTTTCCCACTTCCATCTCCTTCAACACTCATATTCATATAATCACCATGTTATGTTTACTTTGAAAATATCTCAGAGTCTTGATACATCTTATCTCCACTGGCACGTCTCTAGTCCTACACTTCATTATCTCTCACCGACATCTGTATGGCATCTCAGCATTCTCTCCTGTGTCTTTCCAGTGTATTTCCCATGCTCTAGTCATACAGATCAGATGATGATAGCCTTTTAAAAAATTTTGCAGTCTTTACCATGATCTAGAAGGCCCTGCATGGCCTGGTCCCTGCATATCTCTTCAATATTTCAGGCATCCTGTAGGTCTCCACACTCTAGCCACAGTGGCTTTCCCTTCAGTCCTCAAACAGATTATGTTTCTTCCCTCTTTAAGGCTTTCTCACTTTCTGTATTCTATGCTCATATACCCTCATCACCTAAATCCTCCCTCATCCTTCAGATCTCTGTTGAAACATCACTTCCTCAGGAAAGCCTACAATGGTCTCTCATAACACTCTGAGATTCTCCTCCATAGTACCTACTTCTGTTGGAATTGTATTATTTATATAATTTATGGTTTAATTTCTATATCCACTGTAGGATTTAAGGTTCACAAGAACAGTGGCCCTGTCCATCCTATTTACCACCATATCTCCAGTACCTAGTAATAAAAAGTTCAACAAACATGAATAAGTGAATGAATGTAGCCTATAATAAAGAACAAAATAAGACCAAGTAACCCCACAGTAATGATAAAATAAAGTGTCAATGATGACCTTCTCTGAGAGTTAAGTACCTTCTTTAAGCACTAACATTTTGTTTCTAAAATGAATCCAGAAAGACCCAGAAATCAGAGTAGAATAAACAAACGTATAAAAGGTGAATGCCATTTTATCTTTAAGGTACATCACTGTAGTCTCTATGTTTTAAAATCTAAAAGAGATAAACTCTTTACCTGGGATGTGACAATGCACATCAAGAACAAAAATAACTAAAGTGAATGTAAATATATAAAATATTATACACACACACACACACACATATAATGATGCATGAATTCACAATACTCGGAAATTCATTGGTCACCTTTGGAAGTTGTTTGGGCACCAAATCATTACACCAAAAATTGATAATAGACAGGGAAAACCAAATATTTAATTTGTCTTTTCAGTAGTTCAGAGTAATTACATAGCAAATGAGGGGAAGTTCTCTATAGAGGGATTCCAATTAATAAATGCAGGAGGAATTGTTTCTATAATGGCAACTCCCAAATTTGTTTACCACCTCTAAGCCTACTTTGACTTAGACATTTCAAACAGCCCATCCCATATGGCAAAATCAGGGATATCTTTCTTACTTCCAAGGAGCTTCTATGCCAATGGATCAATAAGTTGAAGCATGGTTTGTATGATGAGAGACTCAATATAAAAGTAAGTTTAGGGATATTCTGTGGAGAATGTTGAAGGCCAGCACAAAGATTTTGTGCTTAATTTGGTAAGTGATGGGGAACCACAAGAGATTTTCTTTCTTAGTGATGGTGTCTTATAGAAATAAATTATTAGATCTGTGCTTTATAAAAATAAATCTGGCAGCACATTTTAAAATAGACTGGAAAATAGAGGGACTAAAGGTAGGGAGAGAGTTGTGAAGTTACTGCAAAATTTAAGGAGGCTGTCATAATGGCCTGAAGTGGTGTGACAGCGGTGGGAATGGCAGATTCAGGAGCAAGAGGGAAAGTATGATTAGACAAAGGCTAAGAGTTGTGATTAAAAAGGAAGATCATAAATGTATAAAATGATACCCACAGTGTTATGATTAAAGAATGACTTGTGATAATAATAATAATGGCTGTCAGGATTTGGTATGCAAGCTCCAAGCAGTCAAAAATTCACATTTGGTAACACAGTGTTGGTAAAATAAAATGTTAAAAAATTTCAGCAACACTATTGCATCAGAGTGTAACCAAGTACTAGAAACCACTTGAGTATTTAAAACAGAAAGACTACTCTGAAGGTAATTCATTACATAGGTGACAGGAGAGATAAAAACCCAGAGGACAGTGAAATTACCCAAAGATTGACACCAAGAAGAAGCCACTACCATGCCTAAGCCAGACAGAGAAGGAGAAATTGATATAACTAGAGCCAGAGGCCAGGGTCAACCAATAAAAGCTGAACCCTTGACAATCCTGGGGCTTCAGAGGAGAATATCAACATTAGCCATATGACTCCAAGGCAGAGATAGAAGGGGAGAAATAATTAGAAATCTTTTTCCTTTCTATCTGCCAATCTCTTACCAGTGCCCTGCATTAACAAAGATCAACTGGAAGCTCAATAACAGGGGAACCATGGAAATACAAACTACAGGGATCAACCTCCTATAACATAGGGCAAACCAGAGGATGGGTGAAGCATGGATATAAAAGCAGATAGACTGAAAGCCAGCACAACTATACAACTTAGGGTGAAAGCCTTCAAATTTTCAGCCTAAGACTGAAGAGATACAAGTATAAAATCAAGCAAATTAAGTAAATATTATATAATCTTAAATTTGAATTGGAAATGTCAGCCTACACTGATGATTCCTTTTATTTTTAAACATGCATTTCCTAATTCTGTCTACTGAAAATGCTAAATGCAATGACAGTACAATAGCAATGAACTCGCCTGGCACTCAGACTGTGGTCTCTAACTACCATTCCTCGTGGAAAAGAAGAAGGGTTCTTCTAGGAATCACTGATTCTAGAAATACAGCAAGATGAACCTGAAACAACATATTGTGCCACAAAGCAAGGATATTATCAAGAATTAATAGGGTTGTATGAAAGGCCACTGGAGCCAGTATGAAGGAGTTCCTACTGACCTAATATAGAACAATTTTCATCAAAAAGAATAATTAATACAATAAATTAGAACACATTAAAAATATAATAATCCAAAAATAAATTGAACTTAAATCGAATCAAGCCTCTTTATCAAACTACCAGTTCATGTTAAATATGAAGATAGAGCAAAAGTTCCACATTTTGGAATACATGAGAAAGAATCAGAAATCCAAGATGTGGAACACTCTATAGTGTAAATGACATGGGGCCTCAAAAAAATCAATGATATTAAAAAAGAAGAGGGGCTCCTGGGGGACTCAGTCAGTTAAGCGTCCAACTCTTGGTCTTGGATCATGTCTTGATCTCAGGGTGGTGAGTTCAAGCCCCACATTGGGCTCCACACTGGGCATGGAGCCTACTTAAAAATAAAAAAAAAATTTTTTAATTTAAAAATTAAAAAAGAAGAAAGACTTAAGGGACATATCAACCAAATGCAATATGTGGACCTTGTTTGGATATTGATTCAAATAACCCAACTGTAAAAGACATTTTTAAGACAATTAAGGCAATTTGGTTTTGTTTTTTTTTTAATTTTTTTAATTTTATTATGTTATGTTAGTCACCATACAATACATCATTAGTTTTTGATGTGGTGAATATAAATTGGGCTTTAGATGATATTAAGGAATTACATTAATTTTGTTCAGAGTGGAAAAAAATAGTTTAAAAAGAAAAGATAAGGGACGCCTGGGTGGCTCAGTTGGTTAAATGTCTGACTCTTGATCTCAGCTCAGGTCTTGATCTGAAGGTTGTGAGTTCAAGCCCCACATTGGGCTCCATGCTAGGCGTGGAGCCTACTTAAAAAAAAAGATAAAAAGTCTTAAGAATAATTTGTAGCTACTCACCCAATGATGCCCCAAGTTGGTCTGGAAAACCTGGGTCTGAATCCTACGACATGGTGCCCAAAGTTTTCTGATTGTCAGAATCACCTAGGCAACTTTTAAAAATCCAAAATCTCTGTTCTGGGATGATACTGAACAGTTCCTCCAAGTATCCTAAGAATTATCCAGGTTTGACTATCATGCTATAAGTCTTTAGAGAAAAACCCTACATAACGACCTTCAAGCTGAGTCATTTTGTTTATAGCACAGTTTCTATACAGCCTGGAAACCTGCTGTCCAAGCACACTGTTAACAAAGTGAGCTGTCTTTATCTGAAACCTCCTTTCAATGTAGTAGAGTAACAGTAATAATATTTGTTATTTGTTGTAAGTCTTCTAGGCACTATGTATATTATATCTCTTGCAACAATCCTGTGTCAGTCTTGTTGCAACAAGCTAATGATGAAGGGCTAATGCTTGAGCTAGAATCTGTGGGATTCCAAAGACTACATTCTTTCTGTGACACTATATAACTTCCTTAGTAAAAAGGAGGAAAAAATATTTCCTGCCATATCTACTGCAACCTTTATATTTACATCCAGAATTTGTTCTCCCCATTCAGCTTGTGAATGGCAGCTGCATAGCAGAAGACCCAGCAAAGACCTGAACAATAATCAAAATCTGAATGAAGGAAAAAAAACTGGCAAAAAGAAAGAAAAACCCACATGAATTAAGGTCCTATAATAACTATATTATCAACATCAATCATATGACTTCAAAATGACTCCTTCACCAAATCCAACCTGATAAATTGGAATTATTTCTTCCTAGAAAGAAACGATGTGTATAAATGTCCATAAGTATGTTATCATTTCATGCATGGTGTATTTCATAACAGGAACATAGGTGAAATCAACATTTTCAAGTACTGATATCTTTAATAAATCTAGAGAATCACAGGTACAAACAAAAAAAATGTTATTCTTTCAGCTGAAGCACAAACAAGACTTAACACTTGTATTTACCATCCCTTACTGCAGCTATTAGCTAATAACCTTACTTTTTGAAAAAAGATATTCATTTCCTTTGAACTGTGTTCCCCCACATCAAAGCAGAAGTATTTAATATATTTGAGAAAATAAATTACTGGGCATAAAATCAAACTCCCTGTTCCTTAGAATAATTTTAACCAACAACTTATTATATACTGAAAAATATATACACCCATTGTAGGTTCACAACCCTGGGAGTTCCCCTGAAATCTGAAACTGGCTCCAGTACATGGAGGTTAAGGAGAGACCAAAGAAAGAGGTTATCCATTCCAGACTGGCAGGTTAAATAAGCAAGGGAACTTACATAGGAGGCTTGTCTTTGGCAGCCAGAAGATGAGTAGATCTCCACACCTGTCGCCAAAATCTTAAAAGTTGATACAGAGGCCTTAACAGGGTTCAGTCACATATTCAGTCAAGACGGTCTCAATAACATACTGCTCTCTCAAGACTATGGCCTTGAAACACCTCCTAGTGTGAGAATGGGGGCAGAATGTACATTTCAAGAACAGGGGAGAGGGTGAGGAGCCCCAGTCCAGCTCCCCAATCAACTGGCAGGCATGTCCTCTCAATGACCTCCTGCAACACTCACGCAAATTAAATATTCAAACTAACCAAAAATCAAACTCTCAAGCACACTTGTGTTAAACTGTAAAAGATTTCATTTCTCATCCTTATCCAGACACACCAAGGAACAGTTTGCTAAGAGACTCACCTTCTTAATAAGTAAAAATTGCACATAGTGGGGGAATTCCCAAGCCACAAGAAGCAAAATCAATAAGAGACTCAATCTGAAGGCTAGGCTTGCAAGTCATGGATGTGGTTATTTTCCTCTGTGCCAGAATCTTGGTAGAGAGTTTTTTCTCTTCCTAAGAAACATGCTGGACATCCACTAAGGTGACAGAGAGCCCATGTTCCTCCCATAGAGCTGCTCAGTTTATCATGGAACCTAAACATTGTTTTGGAATCCATGTACTTATCACAAATCAGAATATTCTCATAGACCAATGAATGTGTTTGTGGGTATCTTATTATTGTTGTCAGATTATTATTATCTCCCAAGGACAGCCTGAGACAAGGACTTGGTTTTTTCAAGAGGTTAAGTCCAGAAAGCAGGAATAAATGAGTTGGGAAGGTGAGATGAAGAAGTTAGAGGATATATCATTACTTGGTTGGAACAGTGGGAATCTGGGACTCAACTCTGCAAGGCACCCACAGGAACTATATAAAACATGCCTCAGAATTGTCCTTCTAAATAATATAAGTCTAGTACATTTATTTGCCAACTCCCTATTCCATCAGTTGAAGGTCCCTGACAAGGCACGGACTCTCCCACACTATCAGATTCTATACTAGATCATGTTCCCATGGCTTTGTAGAAAGTGCTAAGAGTTTATATTTTTAACAAGTTGCTGCAGGTCCTGGGACCAGACTTGGAGAAGTCCCCAGAGAAATATCTCATATGTACCCACAAACCAGTCTCTCTTGGAAATAGCCCAAGGCAACTGCACTGTACTGGCTCCCACTTATGAACATCCACTACCACCCATGAAGCATTGTAAGGTGGTTCACCATACATGCCTCTGAAGTGGTGCCCACCTTTAGAAAACCAATGTTTCTGTTCTCCCAATACTACCAAAGCACTGTCCCAAGTTTCCAGGACCAACACAAGGTCCCCCTGTGTTAGCTGGGGTCCCAAGAAGATATTCTGGTGCTCAAAATCTTACTAGTCTGACATAAAGACTTGCATTCTTTCAGCTCAAAGCCAAGCAAGGACCAGAAGCAAAAGATATCATACCACACCTTTATTAATTTTACTCTCCTCTTTTCTCAAAAGCCCTACCTCCAATCAGACCCTTCTCCCATTTTCAAGATAAGATTTCTCAAAATAACAAAGAATGGAAGTTGACTGGAAAAAAGACTGCAACACTAGCAACATCTGAGCTCCAACTCAGTCTGTGAAAATCCCCTTGTTTGCTTTTATCCTTTTGGTTTTTGTGGCAAGCATTGGATAGGTCTATTACTTTAATTGTGATGGTATCATGGGTGGTTGCATATGTCCAAGTTCATCAAATTGCACACATTAAATAGATGTAGTTCTTTGTATATCAATTTCACCTCAAAAATGCTGTTTTTTTTTTTCAAAAACCCTTCTTTGTAATATATAACAGCACAGAAACATTGATCCCTTTTCTCTAAACTCAGAAATTTCTGGAGTGATCTTTAGTGTGATCATGGTCTAAGTTATCCATTGCTATATAACAAATCAAAGCTCAGTGGCTTAAAACAACAACAAGCATTCATTTTAGTCATGAATCATTACATTAGCAGTTCACTGTACTTAACTCCTTTCAAATTGATTTTGAGTTCTATAGACACCTTTATGCAGTAAAAAAAAAGAAGAAGAAGAACAGTGTATTATTATGAGTTGAATTGTGTACTCTCAAAGAAGCTATATTGGAGTCCTAACTCCCAGGTCCTAATGCCCAGTCCCTCAGAATGGGACCATATTTGGTGATAGGGTCTTTATAGAGGTGATCAAGTTAAAATGAGGTCATTAGGGGGATCCCTAATCCAATATGACTTATGTCCTTATAAAAAGGGGAAATTCGGACACAGAGACAGACACCCATAGAAGGAAGACAACATGGAGATACATACACACAGGGATAAGATGACTATCTGCAAGCCAATGAAAGAAGCCCAGAGCAACCCTCCCTCACAGCCCTCAGAAGAAACCAACAACTCTGGCCAAGACCTAGATTTTAGACTTCAAACCTCCAGAACTGTGAGACAACACATTTCTGTTATTTAAGCAACCCAATTTACAGTACATGGTAACAGCAGTCCTAGCAGACTAATACATGGCTCAAACAATTTTCTGAATTTGAAAGGCTCTGGTTGCCAACCGGGATAATTTTGAAGATCCCTGGTCTCCCAGTCACTTCTTAGTAACAAGATTTGGTGGCAGGACAGGAGATTTGGGTTTAAGAGAAGAATTACAAGAGTACTTAATTGACGGAGCATGTGTTATCCAAGTCCCCGCCATAATGGTGTTGCACGGAGAAGCAAGGTTGTCATAACGTGAAAATATTCATTAATCCATTGGCCTTTGACCTTCAGGACAGTTAGACCAAGTGCAGAAAACCACAGACAACATCTAGGTTTCAGAGGAAATTACTTTCATAATTTTTGTTCTTACATTTAAGATAAATATTTTTTCGACCTTGAAAAGTTGGCTCCCATTTTAAGTAGATTCACATGTAAGGGCCAGGGACCTCCAGTTAATGGGGTTTCCTTCTTTATGTCACTTTCTCAGTTCTTACCAGCCTACAAGGACTCTAGTTTAACATATCTCACCACCTCAAATTCCTAGCTTTATTCTTATACCATTTTTTTAAAAAATAGCAATATGACTTATGTGTTGTTAGCCAATCAATTTACCATAATTCTCATTTCTGTGTTTTTTCAATGCAGAATTTAAAGATGGAATGGATTGGTCCCCTCCACAGTGACTTTATGGTAGAAGGAGATGTGTTGCCTATTTCTTGCCATATTACTGTCATAATTTAACATTTCCTCCTTTTATCCTTTGTTTCCTGGCATCTGTTACTTATGTTTAATTATGTTTTCCTCCCTACACCTGTGCAGCTCTGACCTTTTAAATGCAAAAGAGTGAACAATGTGAATTTAATTTTTAACTGTAATAATGACATTTTTCAAAATAAGGAATGACACTTTAAAATATGTCATTCATTTTGAGTTCTGCAGTCATGGAAAAAAAAAAATAGGGGCAAACTAGAATCTATTGTGCACTGCAGACCAGTCTTCATTATCTATGGCAAGATACAAACAGCCTTCTCTGGGATACAGCAAATTTGAAGCCTAGAATTTGGATCAAGGTCTTGCCTTGTTAAAAGAAGTGACCAGGGACACAGGTATTTTTCAGAGAATGAAGTTGTAACTCCTTGTTTGGTTTCAAAGGGGAAAGGCAAGTCTGCACTTCACATGCTAAGGAAAAATGGCCCTCCACCCCACCTTTTGGTGCTATCCACTCTGCTCACTCTATAAACTAAAAAGCTATTTTCACTGCATTTGTGTTCCTTTTAACTATTTCTTTTCCTTATAAAAGCTCTATTCATTTGTTCTTTCATTCATTCCTCAGATATTTACTGAGTACCTGTTTCATGCCATCCTGCTCAATGCTAGAGACTCGAAGATAAAACAGACACGGTTCAAGAAGCTTAGCATGCAGTGGGGAATATACAGACAACAGACTGGCAACAGCTAAAGAAAGTATAACATAGGAAATAAAGAGCATGTGGGATAGGTAATATTGAGGAATTGCACTTTAGTTGAGGGCCAGAAAGGGACTTTCAAGGGGGATGGCATTTAAGCCAAGATTTCAAGGACAAGAAAGAGCCTGGCTTTGTAAGTACCAGGGGAAGAGGCTTCTAAGTGAAGGAAAGGGCTGGTAAAAGGCCCTGAGGAAGGAAGGATAGTGTGCATCCTCTGGGAAACTCCTCTGGGACTGCAGTAAATGGATTGACAAGATGAATCCTAAATGTTTATTGAAGAAAGCAAGATACACTGCATGACTTGTCCCCAGACCCGCACCCCCTAAGGAGGACTCTTGTTAGAGTAATACTGGCATATTTTTAAAATATGATTAACTCCATAAATCTCTGCCAACTTAAAAAAAATCAAATAAACTGACATTTTGTTTTTTTTCTTTTTGCTTTTTCTTTGTCTTTGGTGTGTATGCAAGTGAATAACGTAGTCAAAAAGTAATCCTTACCTTCTAATGCTGCAAAGAAGCGAAGCCATTTTGCAGTCTATATTGAAATCATTTTGCAGTAATTTATTAGGACATAGGACTCCCTAAAAGTTCTAGCTAAAAGGAAGGATTCCCAAGGAAAGTAGTCTCATTGAGATAGATATGATCATCAAGCACACGGACTTTGGCAACAGGCAAATTCTGGGTTTGTATCCTACTTCCACCTCGTATTATTTATGTGACTTCAATATTACCTCCATTCATCTTCACAGGATTAACCCTTAGCCTCCCCACCCAAAAAGCAGGTTTAACTATGAAGAGTAAATGAAATATATACGTGAAGTATTTAACACAGAGCCAGGTACATAAAAGTACTGATTGGGCATTAACTGCTATTATAATTACATTTTATGAATGATTTCATTCATGAGTAAATCAAGAACCCATTGCTGAGTACATTTGTACTCAGAAAGTTTCATTCCTTACAAAAAAACAAAACGACAGACAGTACTGAGAAAGAAAAATGGGTGAAAAAATATCTACAATGTTGCAACAAAGTTATTCAGCACTTCAAAGACCCATTTAAAACAGTCATACCTTGCTACAGATCTCACCTCCATGAAATACCTCAACTTGATAAACTACCATTACATAAATTCCAAAGAACCTGATTTAGACATTAAACCTCATATGATTCAATGAAGGAGGTGTGACAATCAAGTGGAATTATTTCAAGAATGAACTAAAACACTTTTCTGTCAAAAGCAAATGCAGCTAAAATAGAATCTGAATTATAAGAAAGCCAAAACAATTTTAAAGAGAAAAAAATAAAAAATAAAATGAATATTATTCACTTGCTACCATAACATTTTGAAACATTTTAACTGTTAAGGAAATGCTCATGACATTTCCTGGACTGTTAACTGATAAGCATTTTCCTACATATGAAAAAAACTTTAAGCTCTTAACTATAAAATGTAGGCAAGAGATATATCTTCTAAGAGCATAAAATGTTCAGCTAAGTGAAGAGTCTATCCAAATTTCAGCTAGCTTTCCTCTGGGTCCATTAAACATGGGTCTGAACTTTCACAGAGATCTTGTAACAAGCTAATATTTCTGTAAACTTCAGAAATAAGTTTTTTAAAAAACATTAAATGGATGACCAACAGAGAAAGTTAACATGATGAAAATTTAATAGGCAAAGGGATTTTTATATTTAACTTACCAACAGCACTACATGTTATATTAAAGAAAATCACTGAATCAGATAAGAGAAGATGCTGGGATGGTTGAGTTGGGGTTTATGCTTTTATCACCCATTTCTAAAAGGGAAGCTTACTCAGTAAATTAATAGGATGGAAACATTTTTAGAAAACAGCATTTAACCCATTCCAAAGAAGAAAAATTATTTTGAGGAATCTAACATGTCCATTTTCATATAAATAAATGTAAACACTATGTAAGCTAATAAATCATTTTTTTAGCTATTCATGAAAGCAGATCCATAGAAATCTCCAACTGAAAATATTCCAAGCAATTCTTTTTAGGTATTGTTTAAGCTGTTACATATGTTTGAAAATAACAAGACTAAATTTTGAACTATTCATAATAAAAACTTTTTTACTAATTTCAACAAAGTTCTCCCCTAGCCTTCCCTCCAGAAGCAATTGTGTTCTGCAGTTCAGGACAGGACTGGATCAGGAAAAATGGATGAAAAGACTTCACCTCGAGAGTCAGAGTTGAGAGATAAAAAAAAAAACTAATAGGTAATTTATTTTTTAAAACAAGAACCAGGAACAAGACAGTTAGAAGCAGTTGGGCACAGAGAACTCTGTTCATCGAGGATTGTGGTTCTTACTCCCAAGGAGAATTTAAATATGACAAAATAGACCATTTTCCACACATGACAAGCTCCAAAGAGATTGCCCCTCTCTGACAAATAACAGAGGAAATACCTAGTACAAATCTCTTGTTTGTTATTATCTCAGTAGACAGTAATTTCTAGAAAGTGAGAATTAGTTCTTTTTCCTCTTCAAACTAACTACATCGTGCACAGTGCTATGCATATCGGAAGGATCCCTCAAAAGTTCAGTGAATTCCACTGAAAAACAAATTATTCACTTAGATTCTTCAATGTCAAAGCATAAAGACAGAATTAGACAAGAGCACTCAATTCTGAACTAATTCAATTAAGAGTCATAAATTATGAAGTGTTTCCACCAAAACATGGTTAAGCACGGGTACCTAATTTTAAAATGACTTAGTTATTAAGGGACAAAAATAACACAAATGTCACAGAATTTTCAAAGGAGCTTTATAATTTGTGTGACTTGCTAGAATTGGGGTTATCAAATTTAATATGAACAGCTTTCATCAAATTTGGATTTAATGAATGCAGTTGTGAAATGGGCAAATCCAATATACTGCAAACAGCTCAACTCTTAATTCATTCCACAGATATGATTTACCCCTAACAGCCAGAAGCATCACTTCTAATAGCTCATGTTATGGCAGAATAGATTATGTTGTATTCATTCTACCTCCAGAAAGGAAGCTAGCATCCATAATAGTAGCATTCAACTATGTGTTATAAAGTACAGCCCAGCAGAACTTTTATAACATAAAATGTGAAGATATTTAAAACATAAATTTAGTAGGTTGTGGCAGATCAGAGACTTCTCTCTTTCCACTAAAGGGATATATTTTTTATTCAAATCTTTCAAATCCTAGTAGCTGAGATCAGTTACAAAACTTACCCAGGACTGTGGAAAAATACCAACCTCTGCTGTGTACTTCTGAGTCTCAACTCACTATTTCTATAAACATGTATGTGCACAGACAATGAAAGTTTCTAGAAGAGAAAATTTATCGTTCATTTAACATGGAGGATGTGTTTGCATTTGAGAATATAATGGATGTTCCCATCTCCTCTTCTAGAGAAATGTGTACTATGCAGCAAAGTTCAAGTTGAAAATACTATGTGTTCTAGCTCTCCTTTTTAATATTTCACTCCTGAGAAAATCCCCCATCACATGTAAGCAATTTCTAAAATATTTGTAATCTAAGGAGGTTTCCAGATCTACTTGGAAAAATGAACAATTGCATATTAGCTTGATAGAAGGTATGCAGAATTAGATCAGAGGGTAAAAATCACAGCATTACAATGCAAAGAGGTTTCAAGGTCATTCTGAACTCCAAGTTCCAATCTCAGTTCTGATAAAACTGACTATGTTTTCAGACAACTTAATCTCTCTCAGCCTTGATTCCCTCATGTGTAAAATGGGGATAAAAGTAAGACCTTTGGGGGAGTTGGAGTTTACACACACACATACACACCATATATATCAACTGCAGCACAATCATGAAACCCTGCCCCATAGAGTTAATGAAGTTGAAACTACAGGAAATTTATTTTTTTTAAGATTTTATTTATTTATTTGAAAGACAGCACGAGCAGGGGGAGGGGCAGACAGAGAAGCAGGCTCCCCACTGAGCAGGGTGCTCAATGCGGGACTCAATCCCAGGACCCTGGGATCATGACCGGAGCCGAAGGCAGCCACTTAACCAACCGAGCCACCCAGGTGCCCCAAAACTACAGGAAATTTAGAACTTGTTTTTCAGAGACCTATTTCTCCCTAATCAGCTATTGTTTACTTTCAGACCCCACTAACAAATCCACAAGTTGTGGATTGAAGGTCACTGGACTGAAGGTCACTGACATGATTTCAGTCTACTAACAAGCAAGGCCCTGCGTTCCTTATTGGAGATAATGAGCCCAAGACCCCATCCAGCTCATACCAGCTCTTGGAGGTTGTGCATAGCCCCTCTCCTTGTCCTCAGATGACCTTGATCTCTTGACTAATGTCAGGAGCCAAATTTTGCCTCATTTTAATGTTAAGCCCTCACCCAAAGTGAACATGGGATGTATGTTACATATATGTTTGCTCAATGCACACACTCCATTTTTCTTCACGAATAGTCATTCATGAATGAAGGGGGTATTTCCCCCACCGTTTTCATCAATATGTAGATAATCCCAACCCCTATGATTATAAAAAGCTTGTCATCCCCCTCTTTGGGAAGGTGGATTTAAGGCTTGCCCTTCCCATCTCCTCATGTGGCTGCCTCTCATGTTTGCACCTTTCCCTTGCTGCACACTCAGTGTCTCCATGACTGGCTTTGCTATGCACCAGGCAGAAGAGCTTGGGTTCTGCTACAATCCACAGATCAGTCACTCTCTGAATTATAGCTAAACATGCATAATAACATGCGGACATCTCTACAGCCCCATTCCCACCTGATATAGGCATTATCTACTCATGTTCTCTCCTCCTTACATTACAGGCCATTAGAGGCAGAGGCTGGGTCATATTCAATTCTATAACCTCAGGATCTAACACACACCCGGCATCTAGTAGAACCCAATCAACTGCTACTTATATTTAGTGATAGCATCTAGCTTCTCCTTAGATGTTAACATATTTTATGAAGTAGGTTAAACAAAATGAAGTGTGTCCATTCTTAATCTATTAAATTTTCTCCCTCTGTTTTTGAACTTATGTAGGTAGAAACTTATGCAGTTGTGACAGTTATTATTTTTCTACTTAAAATTTGAAATTTAAAAGTCCCCTATTATTATACCACCTTGGGTTCATCTGGGTACGTTTCTAAAAATTTAATTTTCGGGGCACCTGGGTGGCTCAGTCATTAAACGTGTGCCTTCGGCTCAGGTCATGATCCCAGGGTCCTGGGATCAAGCCCCGCCATCAGGCTTCCTGCTCCACGGGAAGCCTGCTTCTCCCTCTCCCACCCCCCCTGCTTGTGTTCCCTCTCTCGCTGTGTCTCTCTCTTCAAATAAATAAAATCTTTTAAAAAATTTAATTTTCTTTGCTATTAAAAAAATAATAGTAACAGAATTGTGGGTCCTGAATACCAGGTGAGCTTCTTTATTGATTCAAAATACAATAAATTTTCTGAGTAAAAATTTAAATAACTGACTTCTGCCTACAGGCAAGATTTCACGTTTACAATTTTTATTAAAGAGTAAAGAAATGAAAATAGTTTTGCCAGATTATAAGCCCATAGGAATGTTACAGATTAGAATTTGCACTAATTGTTCAAATTCATTCCTTTTTAAAAAATTAGATCCTAATTTTTAAACACTTGCCAAGATTACAGCAGCCTATTTGGCACAAATCAGTTTATCTCTGTATCTCTTCCCTCCTTCTCTCTCTCCCTTCTCCAAACTGGTGGCCCAATCCCAATCAGAAGTATAAGCAGCCCCTCCAGTCTCCTCTCCACAAAGTGTGCCCAAAACAGGTCATGGAGCTGAGGTTTCACAACCCTTAGTTTGAACCTCTATGATACCTTCAATCCAGAGCTACAAAGCCCTCCTCCAATTAGCATTTTCCAAACAAATGAGGCATGCAACCTAATCTTCACCTCGACTCCCACCCATTCTCCTTCTGAAGTATTTTTCCATAGAGAGAGAGAGAGAGAGAAAGAGAGAGAGAGAGAGTACCATATAGCCAGAGGCTTGAATATTTCCCGCTCAGAGCACCTGTTAGAGTCCTATCTGTTAGCAACCTGCAGAACCTTTATATTTCCTGCAGGGGGCCCAGAAACCTGAGTTTTCACAAGCCTTCCCAGCAATACTGATGTGCATGCACTCAGGGTTGAGACCCTCTTCTCCAGCCCTACGCTGTAAAGCCCAGACAGGCAGATTTTCTTCATGGCTTTTCATTTTTATAAACATGCTTTAGATTCCCAATCATCTGCTCACCCCCCTGGGCCAGCATTCGAATGACTTCATGTTTTAGCACAACTGTGAATGGCGTCACAACACTTCCATTTCATGATAACTAATATTTAGGTCAATAAAGCAATTGTCTCTTGGAATCTGAACTACTTCACTATACATTTTAAAATTTTATTTGTATCACACACATCCACACACACCAAGGGGATCTGAAGGGAAAACCCAAAGGAAAAAGGCAAAACATCTTTAGTGGGGAAAGCACAGAAGAGTATCAGCCCCACCTGCCTGAAACGCAAATCAGCTCACACTGTCTTTAACAATAAGAAAATCAGAATGGATGGCTCAACACAATGAATAGTTACAGTGATGCTGACAAAAACATTTATTTTGTCCTTACTGACATAGGCACTGTGTCATATGAGCCACATAAATTATTTAATCCTCACAACAACCCCCCATTTCACAGATAAGAAAACTGAGGCCCAGAGATGTTAAGCACAAGCCCAAGGTCATATCTTTAATGGCAAAGCTGGGACTCCATGTTAGGTGTGTCCAACCCTAAGAACACAAACTCAAACTACTTTGCCATGCTGATTTCCAGCCCACAGCACTGATTTGGTAGACAGTGAGAAAGTAATGTGTTCTCACAATTTCTTGATTGTGAGTTATCTAGAAACATTTCCCATGAAACAGGACACTACAGTTTGAATGCTAAGTCTGAATGTTTCACAGACTTATTCAGAGGCTCATTTTTTTTTTCTTCCACAGGAGAAAGATTACAAAATGCAATGTGAGGACATCAGGGCAAGAGGCACATTTCACGGGTCCCTGTGATTTACAAGAGTCACAGCAGTGTAGTACCAGCCTGAACAACGGACCCATGAGAGCAGCAATATCAGCAAAACAGTAATAGTGAGCAAACTGCCTAAAAGTCAAGTCTAAATAGACCGATTGGTGGAGAAATCATCCTGGCATATATTCTTCAAGAAACAGTCACTCACTCCAGACAATGAATTTAAGTTTCAGCTTTGGAATCAGTTGCTTGTCTTAAACTTACCATCCTGGAGATAACTATCAACCCCTCATCAGCACCATCCACTAGTATTTTCCCTTGTCTGCAGCCCATGGAAAGCCCATTTCAGAGTAGATGAAGATTGGGGCACTGGGCAGAGTTTTGTGGAAAAAAAGAATGGCACAAATCCTTCACTCAGTCAAAAGTTACAAAGAAGGCAAAAGTCAAAGTAAGTGGAAAGGTCGAGTAACCTCTAGTAAACACTACACAAAATCCTATAGACACCAGGCCACAACTGGAGATAGCTCACCACTCACACCAGAAGCACAGGTTCCCTCACAGATCCATAGATAAATGTTCAAATAGTAGGCTAGTTCCACTCTGCTTGTGGCTCAGGTGGCTCCGCACCTCAAGGCGATATACTCCTAGTCTGACTTACTCTCTGATAGTAGAGTCCTGGTTTGCCAACAACCAAGTTAGAACCAATTTATGTGCACCTATAAATATACTGTACTGCTCATAAAAATTCATCATTCAACTAAGACTTCATAATAGTAATCTTACTCTATTTCAGGTTTTCTCTGTCTCAGCACTACTGAAATTTTGGACTGGGCAATTCTTTATTGTAAAGGGGTGTTCGTGCATTGTGGGATGTTTAGCAGCTTCACTAGATGCCAAAAGCAAATTCCTTCCCCAAGTTGTGACAATCAAAAAACATCTCCCTACACTGCCAAATGGCCCTGGTGAGCAAATCGCTCTTAGTGGAGAGTCACTGCTCTATTTGCTCAATTTGTCCCATATCGGGGTCTTTAAAAGGTACATGTAATACTTCTGTACCACAATGCAACTTTTTAAAAGATATTTCATATCCTATGTTACTATAAGTCTCTATGTTTCTGATTTATCCAGACATCCAGTGTCCTTTATTCTGGTGGTGGTGTATTAAGTATCCTTGAATGAAATGTCAGGTCCTGCCTGGTTTCCATCTTTACATCTTCCTTTTATGAACATCTAGGACCCTTGAGCTCTACCCAGTTTTAGACTCACCTCCAATCTCCTCTCTCAAGGACTGATCTTGGTTTGGAAAGGAGAGACACTAACCTAGTGTTCTCATACTCAGTGTCTTGTCACTCCTACTCTTTCTTATTAAACCACATCCTTGTGACTCAGTATTTGAAAACCAAGCATGTGCCTTGAATTGGGGGGGAAAAAAGTTCCCACTCACCACTCCGTGTTGATAATTTAAGTTCTGCCTTGTTCCTATACTTTTATAATTGATCTCAGAAGCCATGATCCTCTGTGATCAGGTTCCTGAATAATTCTTACCAGTTCTGACCTAAAATCTGTGACTGCCTGCTTGCTGATGGAATTGTTAATCCAATACTATTTTGTCTGTTCCTTGGAATTACAAAGATCATCTACTTTGGGCTTAGCTATCACTGAGCTTCCACAACCAGTCAACAATGCTCATTAGACCTTGTTATACCTACAAGATGTCAATGGCTGTATTAGGCTGTTAGCATCTGTGATTTCACCAACCCCTCTAAATGCCATCCTCAGCCAGTCAGTCTCATTCTGCAACCCTGCCCCCTCCCCAGTGTCCATCCTACCCATGCAACTGGGGGACTTCCTGATCAAGATTATTGCTCATGAGATTGTAGTTACCTTAGGTAGGCTATGGCACTCAGACCTAGAGTAGACACTAGAATTAATATCCAATTAGCTCTTCTAGATAGTTCATTCAAATTTTACTTAAACCTTAAGCCAGAATATTGCTTGTCTAGTTAGATCAATCTAGCTACATTGTTTTTCTAGGGGTAAAGAAAACTAACAGAACTAAGACCTCCAATGCCCCTTCACAATGAATATAATATCTGAATACAGTATCTTTTTTACTCCAACATATTTTCTCAGGAAATGAAAGATTTTTGCAAGTCTCACTCCTAGCAAAACACTTAATTGAATCAATTTTTCTACTCCATCTCCTTCCTTCTTATAACTACAGTGACTATAAAATGTAAGTACAGATAACTCAGAAAGAAATCAGAAACAAAAATAAAGACTTTAAAAGTCTCAAAATCCTCCCAACAATTAATTTTAATTTCAGCAACTGCATGGACTAAAAGTATGCTCACTGTGGGGAGAATCTTAATAGGTCACTCTTTCCAATCCTCTGCCTTTATAGAGAACTACATCCAAACCATTCTAGTCAGTCATTGGCCCTGGCTAGGCTGTATCACTTACCCAACAATTAATAATTACATGGGGACTTCACAAAAACAAACCCTTCAGAGTACAGCAAATACTTTCAGAATCTCCAAGAAGTTGGACAACAACCCTCAATACTACTTGACTTACTCCACCAACCTATAGCATGAGTAAGGTGAGTATCCACACTAGTGCTTGGACAGGTGAAATACCCAAGCTAAATGAAGCATTGTGATCCCAAGAAAGGTAAGTCTCAATGACACAAGTCAATTTACACACAAAACCAGTTGCTCCCAGAGATACAGAGTGCTTTCCCAATTACAGATCATAACCCAGAGAACTGGAAAGAATGACATATTAAGGTTCTCTCCCCAGTGAATGTACTGAAATTAATTTAGTAGGTCTTGACTGCATTTTTTTCTTCTTATGGAACAGAATAGAACATTTCAGAATATGTTACAAGCAAAAAATAAGTGTAAGAATGTTCCATAAAATTTTTCTTTTCCTGGGTAGATAGATGATGAATAGGTGATTGATAATACTGAACCACTATTCACTGAACACCTACCATGCACCAAGTACTTTTCTAGACACTTAAATATATTACAGACTACAAAGGATAAAGATCCCTGCACTTGTGATGCTTATATACTAGTAGACTAGATAGAAACGTAAAATGTATTGCTTAGTGCATCATAGATTTTTTTTAAGTTTGAAAGACACCATTTATAGTACAGCAATGCCTAAGCATTCTCTCCACCACTCCCCAAGAGCAGATGCACCCAATAATCACCCTGCCACACTGGGAAGCCCTGGACAGGGTGAAGTGGAAAGAATAGTCCAAATCATTCCCCCCTCTCCCCTTCCAAACTTGCCTTGGAAGTCAAGCATGGCTTCTTGAAGCCATCCTCTCTTCGCTCCATTTTGCATCTCCCGCTTTAATTGTGTCTCCTTTCCACAGTTCTAATAGATAAAGTGGTTGCAAGGGAAGAAAAACAGCAAAATGAATCAGCTCTTCAGGGATAGTCCCTAAACAGATGGAAAAGTTTCATTTTAATTTTTAATAAATATTCACTGCTAGTAACAGGCAAACCATTGAAATTGTGATAGCCTGTTCACTTAGGCTAGTTAAACAGCGATAGCCTGTTCACTTAGGCTAGTTAAACAGCATATCTACATATATTCTTCCTAAATCTCTTCAGAGCTATCCTAATAGGTACTAAGTAATGTCCAATTTGATACTTCTCAACAAAATGACTTGCTTATTTAATTTGTAACAGCTCTAGCTCACCTTTAGTGGGTCTCTATACGAGCCCAACGCTGTGCTGTGTGCCTTGTCTTTAATTTTCACAATGACCTGTGAGGAAGGCATTAGTATCTGCATTTTGCAAAAGAAGGTGTTACTTACAGAGGTTAAATCATTTATCCATGATCATTTGCCTAGTAAGTGGCAGAGGTGAAATTTTAACAAATGCCAGGTAGCTCCACAAAATTACTGACTGTATCCTCATTCACAGCAGAAGGTTCATTATGTATGAAAAAATGATGAACTCTTAGAAAAATTACATTACAAGCCTATGCTTCCCCTTGTTTGCTCTTAATCATACTTTAATGTTTTAATGATCATTGATGAAGACTATAAAACCATTGAGTTTAGAATTGAAGTGTCAACACAAGTACTTTCTCCTACTTTTGCTGCAAATTGCTCAAAACATTTTGATATTTCTTGCACTAAACCCTTTTAATATCCATAAGGATAGTGGGAAGATAAGAGAACAGATTCTGAGTCCAGAATGTCTGGTCTCAACTCCCAGCCCCACTGCTTATTAGCTGTATGGCCCTGGGAAAGCTGTGCCTCAGTTTATTCATGTAAAATGGGAATAATGATAGTACTTACAAAGAGGATTGTTTTGAAGACTAAATGAAATATTGTAAATAATGTATTTAGAAGTGTGGGTACTAAATAAACACTGTGTATTTGTTATTTTTATGGTTATTACTTTCTAAAAAGCACTATCTCATCTCATTCTACTCGTCCTTAAAGTCTTAGAGTTTATCAAGGAAAAATAACAAGAGAGTAAGTTTTTCAGGAGTGGGAGGCCAGGGAGAAGAAATCTTTAGCCTCAAAGCTCTATAAGGACAGAGAATTATGTCTATTCCATCATCTGTTTCTTTATTCCCCAATTGCTTGGGTTGCTGATAGATGTACAGTGCATATGATTGCCTAACTGATGCTGTTTTTGGAAAGCATTACACTTCATAAATTATTTGAAAAGGAACCATTTTGTTTTTATGCTAATATACAAGAAACCCTTGCTTTACAAAACACAAAGCATGTTTATTTACTGAACAGAGGTCAGTACAGTAGGTTTGCATAGAAAACAGAAATCACAACTATTGTTAAAAGGAAATTCAAACCAATTTTGCAGCATAGGTCTATATGTTGTTTTAAACAAATGTCTCAAGTGTTGTCAAATGAAAAGTCCAAGTGTACATCAATATAAAAGAATATAAAAGTCCTTATCATCTTTTAGCCTCTTCTGACTGTTAGTGAGGCAAGAATATATTTAAAATGCATCTCCTCAAGATCAATTTCTTTACTTAAAAATGTCATTCTGGATGGACATTTTATGGCTGATTAATTTTTGTCCCTTTTTCTCGTATGCGAATAAAAGACCAAAATGCATACTTCTGGTAGATTTCCTTTCTAGTGATTAGAGTGCTGATTTCCTACAGATCTACTATCTACAGCTCTCGCAGAAAAATAACCTTTCAATCTATGCTGCTCTGTTTGCTTAAATATATTTGTCTTTTCTCCAAAATACTTGTCAAGTGAACGATTAAGCATTTAAATGTAGAAGGTAGAAAACATTATCATTGCCTTTGTCAAAAAGTCAACACATTAAATATGTTGCACATACAAATGTACTCAATTAACATTTTAATTAAGGGTAACAAATAATAATTAAACAATGACATTTTATTTAATTTTCTCAACTGTAAATAGCTTGATGGAAATTATTGTTAAATCTGATGTAGTTATTTCTCCTTGGAAAATACAGTGACCTCAAGCTACCCATAATCAGAAATATTTCCCTTTTGTGTACTTATATAGTCATGTTATATTCATAAATAAGCTTCCAAGTAAAGTTTCTTGTATTATGACTCATATTCTCTTCATGTGGTATGCAAGCAACAGTGTAGTCGTGTCATAATTATGTGGTTCAAGACACTAGTTTATGTGTTGTGCAAAAACATAATACAAAGGAATTAAAGCCTGAATTCAACAGTTAAAGATTTATGTTTGGTTGTTAGATCCAGATAAGCCATTTTTCCAAGCCTCACAATCCAGTTCTGTGATATCCAGTTTTCATGTTGCCATAGGTCAATGATACCTGTCCTGGTTTTGCAACACAGTAAGAGTAGCTAATTGTGCCAAGTGGCATTATTAATTTCTCAAAGCAAAATTAGACTTAATTCATTTTATTTTCGAAAGTAAATATGAGCCACTCAACACTTTGAAGCAGCATAGAGTGATTATATAGAAAATGATACATAAAGTATCAACAGACATTGACTTATCAAGAAAATAGAATAAGCCCTGCTCTCAGTTTTGCCAGATTTAGCATAAATAAATAGATAAATAATTTTTGGCTTTTGTCCCATATCACATACAACATACTTAGACCAAAAGATTATTCATTATTTATCTGAAATTCAAATTTAACTGGGTATCCTCTATTTTATCTGGCAACTTTACTTCTTTTTTTAGGAGTTGAGGGTATGATTTTTTATTTTATTTTATTTTGTTATGTTAGTCACCATACAGTACATCATTAGTTCTTGATGTAGAGTTCCATAATTCATCGTTTGCAGGCAACTTTACTTTTAAAAGAGGAGTATCTATTTTCCAGAGTGGCTGCACCAGTTTGCATTCCTACCAACAGTTGTAAGAGTGTTCCCCTTTCTCCACATCCTCACCAACACTTGTTGTTTCCTATATTGTTAATTTTAGTTACTCTGACAGGTGTGAGGTGATATTTCATTGTAGTTTTTATTTGTATTTCCCTGATGATGAGTGATGTTGGGCATCTTTTCATGCATCAGACAACTATATATCTTCTTTGGAAAGATGTCTATTCATGTCTTCTGCCCATTTCTTTACTGGATTATTTGGTTTTGGGGTGTTGAGTTTTATAAGTTCCTTATAGATTTTGGATACTAACCTTCTAAAAAAAAGATTTTTTTTTTATTTATTTGACAGAGAGAGAGCAGAGGAAGAGGGAGAAGCAGGTTCCCCACTGAGAAGGGAGCCCAATGTGGGGTTCAATCCCAGGACCCTGGGATCATGACCTGAGCTGAAGGCAGACAATCAACTAAACCACCCAGGTACCCCTGGATACTAAACTTTTACCAGAGATGTCATTTGTAAATATCTTTTCCCATTCCAAAGGTTGTGTCACTCATATGTGGAATTTAAGAAACAGATGAACATGGAGGAAAAAAAAGAAGAGAGAGGCAAACCATAAAATAGACTCCTAACTCTAGGGAACAAACTGAGGGTTGCTGGAGGGGAGGGGCGCAGGGAGATGGATTAAATAGGTGATGCGGATTAAGGAGGACACTTGTGATGAGCACCAGGTGTTGTATGTAAGTGATGAATTGCTGAATTCTACTAAAACTAGTATTACACTACACGTTAACCAACTGGAAGTTAAATAAAAACTTTAAAAAATAAAAATGGAGTATCTATAAGATAAATTCTCCTTGAGAAACAATTTCATGCTGTCTGATACAGGGTGAGCTGCAGAAAAAAGAGGAGAAATCTGGTGGTAGACAACGCCTTGGACAACTCCAGGGCCCTGAGAGGGTACTAGGAAAGGCCCTTAGCCAGCATCAAGAGAGCATGTCCAGGAAACAAACACTGTTTATTTAGTAAATCGTATCTGGAGTTTAAAAGTTATTGATCTATTGTTTAATCTGCTCTGCTTTCATTATTTTTTTTAATTGTGAGTAATAAATAG